>NW_028261383.1:19077906-19205406 GCF_051295495.1 Thamnophis sirtalis | reverse complement strand
GAACCTGTGCTCCATTGCCTCCCAGGATTCCCAAACTTGGGTATGGCTAGCTGATGAGAGCTAAATAGCTTGAAATAGATCTATACTAGTCTCCCTTTATTTATTTATCAGCATAAATATAACAAATGTAACAAAAAAGGCAACAGTAAAAAATATTGGGTTTCTGTCTGGATGGTCTCTTGTGACGAGCCTAATGACAGAGAGTGGAAGTGTGACCTTCCTCCCATACTTGGGCATACCAGGGGTTGTGACTTTAAGTATATATATATGTGTGTGTGTGTGTGTGTGTGTGTTTTATTTGTGCTGATAAATAAATAAAGGAAGACTAGTATAGATCTATTTCAAGCTATTTAGCTCTCATCAGCTAGCCATACCCATGTTGGGAATCGAACCTGTGCTCTATTGCCTCTTAGGCAGATGTGTTAACCATTGAGCTACAGAGCTCGACTCCTTATCAGCCAGCCAGGGTGATATTTAAAGTCACACAACCCCTGGTATGCCCAAATATGGGAGGAAGGTCACACTTCCACTCTCTGTCTTCGGCTCGTCACAAGAGACCATCCAGACAGAAACCCAATATTTTTTTACTGTTGCCTTTTTGTTATATATATATATACACACACACACACACACACACACACACACACACACACACACACACACATACATACGAACACTAGTCAAATCGGGAGATCTCGGATTGGAACAAAACAGTTTAGTCCAATCTTTTAAGTTGCAGATCCTGAAAGGTTGCTCCAGTTTTAATTGTTTCTTCTCTAGGCTGGTTTACGACAATCCACTAGCAGAAATATATTGAACATTAAACCATGTTTTGTCCCATTTGTTTGGCTAGGGTATGTTAATCCTGTTACATTAAGATCTCCCATCACGCCGAATGTCTGTAGAGATTTTCAGTCATCCACCTGGATGCTGATTATTGGCGGAGAGGTGTGGAAACTTTTTGTTCTCTTTTGGACTGGTTGATGGTCTCTTTTGCATAGCCGGTAGATGTTGTTGATCTCTATGTGTCTGTCGATGGCCGATTTGCCGGGGTGCCAAACAGCTCAGCTAAAGAATCTCGTAAGACCTTGTTAGGGGTATCTCCGTTGGGAAACAGAAAGTAGTGCAGCGGAATGTACAGCTAGAGAGAAAGAATGTTGCTAGTAGAAACACACGAATAGAGTTTCAGACACTGCTAGTAAAAACAAGTAGCTTTACTACTGATAATTGCTTCACAAGCAGTGATAGTAGATATTAGTCCAAACACAATTCAAAGGACAAACAATAGCTTACAGTCGCAGTTCACATTCCAGTCATCAAGTCAACAACCATAGGACAAGCAGAGAGAGAGAGAGAGTTCTCTTGACTCCTTCTTATAGTAAAGTTAATTACACCTGATAAGCACATCCACTCATTTAAAGCAACAGCGAGCATTTGTTATTGTAGATAGATAGATATTGCCTACCCAACACTAGGAGTATACTCCCAACAGACCTCCCCCACCCATACTGACAGGCAAGACACCAAAAGATAAACTGTCAAGCAACCAGCACTCCTTACTAGCACTGATGCTGTTACCTAGTTTGGGTATTGAGACGTCTGCAAGAAAACAAGCAAGCTCAAGAGAGCACCAAGGATCTTCCTCCTGTCAACTCTGAGTTATAAATATTCTACTTTATTGGTTATAGCATTGGTTTTTGTTTTTGTTTTAATTCCAGGCCGAAAACACTTCCTTCTCACAATTCCCATCACAAACCCATCTCACAATTCCTGCGCCACCATCCCTCTAGAAAGGAGAGTTCCCCAGGTCCCATTCCCAGCCTTGGCATTAAGAAGCGACAATGTCAGGAGAACACAGACACCCAGCCGGCTTGGGTCTCCAGCTGGATGCCAATGTGGAGGACGGGAGGAAAGTCGAGATCCATGAAGAAGCCACACCCGAGAAGGAAGTGGTGGAAAGGCCTCTGAGGATCCCCTCGGAGAAAGCCAAGGAATCCACGGAAAAAGGAACAGCGGAAGCCGTTAAGCAGGAGCCGGAGGCCGATCCCGAAGGCTGTTGCTTGGAAGTGGAAGAAGAGAAATTTGTAATAGGCAAACAGTCTCCAACATCCGAGCCAGGGAATGAGCAGCTGCTGAAGGCAGAAGGAAGCATCCATTCGGAGGCCGAACTCTCTTCCCTGGAGGAGACCTCCAACCTGGGGACGCATCGCCAGCGGAACAGGATAATCCAGCCCCTTTTGCGCATTAGCGAAGGACCCCAGCCGTTAGTCAACAGCGCCTGCGCGAAAGACAAAACGGAGTTCATAGAGGTGGGGGAGGAGGGCCTGGAAGTGACCGGCGTCAGCCTGGACATTGAACGCCAGTGTTTCCGGCAGTTCTGCTACCAGGATGCCGAGGGTCCCCGCGAAGTCTGCGGCATGCTCTGGAAGCTCTGCCACCGCTGGCTACAACCGGAGCGCCGTTCCAAAAGCCAGATCCTGGAGCTGGTGATCTTGGAGCAGTTCCTGTCCATTTTGCCCGAAGAAATGCAAAATTGGGTTCGAGCTGGGCATCCGGAGACTTGCTTTCAAGCCGTTAGCCTGGCTGAGGATTTCCTGGGACGTCAGCCTGGGACGGAGCGACGCGAACGGCAGGTGAGAAAAGAGGGGTTGGGAAGGATGAGGTTTGGAAACTGAGGCTGGGCAAGCGACGGCAAGCTTGGCCACCGAAATTTAGTTGGGGAGAAGCAGCAGGTTAACGCGACGTTTTCAACTTTGGCAACGTGAAGGCGAGTGGACTTCAACTCCCAGAATTCCCCAGCCAGCTGGCTGGGGAATTCTGGGAGTTGAAGTCCACACGCCTTCACGTTGCGAAGACTGAGAAACAGAGATCTAGTCTAACCATCATAACGAAATCTGCGGATAATTTAACAGAATTTCTCTTCCTCTAAGAGAAATCAGGGTGGGCCAATTTTGAGTGTGTTCTTCACCCCCTTCCTGTCCCTCGGGGCAAAGTTAAATGTCTTTTTTTTTTATCATGGTAGTCTTCGACTTACGACCACAGTGGAGCGCAAAATTTCTGTTGCTAAGCGACGCATTTGTGAAGTGAGCTTTGCCCCACTTCATAACCTTTCCCGCCACAGTTGTTAAGTGAATGACTGCACTTGTTAAGCTTGTAACACGGTTGCTATAAGCGAATCTGGCTTCCCCGTTGACTTGTCGGAAGGTCGCCAAAGGGGATTGCGTGATTCTCACAACCGTCATAAATATGAGTTAGTCGCCAATTACTTGTGCCTTCTTCCAAAATGTGTTTTCCGTGTTCCCCTATGCCTAAGTGTTCACTTTTGAAATTTGTATGTCCACTTGAAAAAAAAAAAGGAGGAGGAGGAGAAGAAGTCTTATCCGCCTATATCGCCAGAGTCTTGCAACGCACCCTAGTGACCAACAAGCACACTGCAGCTATATCGCCAAAGTCTAGCAACACACCCTAGAGGCCAACAAGTGCGCTGCAAGACTTGAAAATGTAGGCGCAGTGTGCTTGTTGGCCACTAGGGTGCGTTGCAAGGCTTGAAGATGCAGGCGCAGCGTACTTGTTGGCCTCTAGGGTGCGTTGCTAGACTTTGGCGATGTAGGCGCAGTACACGAAGAAGAAGAAGAAGAGGAGGAAAAGGAGGAGGGATTAGAAAAAGTATATCTGACTACTACATTTTTCAGAGTATAAGACTCACCTTTTTTCCCACTAAAAGAGCGTGGAACTGTTGGTGCATCTTATACACCGAATACAGCCATTTTTGGCCTTCCGAAGCCCTGCACCCGCATCCCATTTTTGCAGAAAAATGGGCCATTTTTCACAAAAACGGAATCCTTTTTGCCTTTCCTCACTCTTCAGCAGCCCTCTGCAGGCTTCAGCAGGGCTGGGGCAAGGCAAAAACGCCCCCATTTTTGCAAAAATACAGCCAAAAAACCTGGTTGATTTTCACAAAAACGGAGGCTTTTTTTGCCTTTCCTCAGCCCTCAGCAGCATTTGGCAGGCTTCAACAGGGCTGCGGCGAAGCAGAAACGGGGCATTTTTGTGCTGCTGGAGGTTGAGGGAAGGCAAAACCTTTTTTTTTTCTTACTTACCTCTTCGAAATTTTGGTGCGTCTTATGCACCGGTGCGTCTTATAGTCTGAAAAATACGGTATTTAACGGCTGTTAAACTTCCCGGGCCTTTCGGCTGCCATTTTGAGACTAGGAAAGATCTTACCTCAGCAGCCATTTTGTGCCATGCTTTGAAATTCCAGACAGGCACAGAGGCTGAAAATGTTTGCTCCCCCCTCAGTCGGGAAGGCCCGCTCTCTCTCCCTCCAGAATGTTTGGAATTCGTTTGGAATTCCAGGAATGGAAGATTAATGCAAACTTGAGCCAGAAAAGATACCACTAAATTCAAGACCATGAACGGCCGAGTTTTGAAGGCTTCCTTCAAATAAATCAGGAGGGAACCCAGCGTTGAATGTTTCAAAGGGCAGAATTTAAATCAGGGAATGAGCAGGCATAAAAAAAAAAGTACCGGTAGTCCTCAACCTACGACCACAATGGAGCCCAATGTTTCTGTGGCTAAGTGAAACATTTGCTAAGTGGATTTCTGCCCTGCTTTACAACCTTTGCTTGCCAGGGTTGTTAAAGGAATCGCTGCAGGGGTTACGTTTGTGTGGTGGATGTTAAGTGAATCTGGTTTCCCCATGGAGTTTGCTTGTCAAGAAGGTCACAAAAAAGAGATCACGTCCCGCCAGGACATAAATAAGAGTCAGTTGGCAAATGTCTGAATTTTGGTCACGCGACCATGGGGATGTCGCCATGGCCATGAGTGCGAAAAATAGTCGTAAGTCACTTTTTTTCAGTCAGTGCTAACTTCGAACGGTCATTAAACAAACTGATGTAAGTCGAGGACTACTTCTACAGATGTAGAATGTTGGTTTTACACATCAGAGGTCAGCAGTCAGCCCTTGCCCAATATCTGAAAAGAAGGGTGATTGAATGCTATCCAGATGTTCCTCAACTACAGCCTTAAACCTGGATTGTGCTAACTGAGACTTCTTGGAGTTCAGCTACCACTGGGGAGTCCTATTACAAATTCAGCCACAGAGACCCTAGACCCGTGATGGCGGAACCTATGGCACGCGTGCCACAGGTGGCATGCGGAGCCATTTGTTAGGGCACGGGAGGCGCCAGTCAGCTGACTTCGGCCCTCTTTTAAGGCCGTTTTTCGCTTCCCTGAAATCTCCGTAGGGCAAAAAACGGCCCTGTGGCCAAATCGGAAGTCACCGTTCCCAAACTTCAGTGTTGCCCATAGGGCCGTTTTTCGCCTTCCGGTGCCTTCAAGGCCCTCCTTGAGGCTCCTGAAGCCTTTGGAGGGCCTCCAGTGGGGCAGGGGAAACTGTTTTTGCCCTCCCCGAGCTCCTAGAAATGGCCGTTTTTGGCTATTTTTTGAGCCTTTTCAGGTCATTTTCCGTTGGCAGCAATCCAGACTCCAACAGACACTGGAACACAAGGCAGACCAGACAAGGAGTTCTCCAGATTATTACGAACAGTTGTGTCCTGCTAAAGGACTCCTCCCAAAGTCTCTTCTTATATACTCTCTTGGGAGGGGCCAAGCCACAACCACCTGGGCTTGATTATCTCTTATGAGTCTGTCTCCGTAACTGCTGCCTCTGTTTCTCCACCCTCCATTGCCTGGCATCAGAGACAAACTCCCTTCGATCTTCCCCACTGCTCCATGCCTCAGGCACCTCCTGGTGGCCAACCAGCCTTTCTGGTCCCTGCTCTGAGTCTGAACCCTGGCCAGGGTCCTCCACATCTTCCATAGCAGACTCATATGGTTCCTCGCTATCAGACTCCATCGGCAGCTCCAACGGCTCCTGCTGGGCCACAACAGTTCACTATATGAATGGTTGTAAGTCAAGGACTGCCTATACCAATATTATATACTAGGGAGTTCAATAAACATAGTGTCCGAGGTACACAGGTGTCTGATGTACAAGTAGCCCTTGACTAATAAAGCTTTGAATTAACAACATCCTTCCAAAAAAAGTGAGTTATGACCGCAAGTGAAATTTATCACCATCGTTCTCTCTGTATTACCATTATGATCGCAATTTGGACGTTCGGCAGTTCACATTTATGACAAGTTGCAGCATTCTTGCTGAGGTGATCATGATTTGCAACGTTTTTATGACAAAACGGCAAAACCTGGTGAAGCACTTCATGGCTGACTGCATGGCTTGGCTAATGATTGCAGTGACTCAACTTACAATCGTCATAGAAATGGTTGTAAATGTTTAATCACGTAATGACTCAACAACTGAACATTTCGGTCCCACTTGTGATTGTAAGTCAAGGGCTGCCTATATGTGGAACGGCCTTATCTTCCCAATTATGTACTGTATTTTTCAGAGTATAAGATACACTTTTTCCCCTCCTCAAAGAGGGTGAAAATTTGGGTGTGTCTTAATATATGAAATGTAGCTGCGCCCACATGCTGGTCCCCAATCTTTGGCCTCTGGCTCCCAGCAATTTGCCTCCTTGCAGCTAACAGCAAACCTAACCCCCCGAAACCTAACCCTTAACCTAACCCTAAACCTAACCCTAAACCTAACCCTTAACCTAACGCTAAACCTAACCCTTAACCTAACCCTAAACCTAACCCTAAACCTAACCCTAAACCTAACCCTTAACCTAACGCTAAACCTAACCCTAACCCTTAACCTAACCCTAAACCTAACCCTTACCTTAACGTGAATCGCCTTGCTTTAAAAGCGCTTTTTAAAGCGCCCTTTTTTCTCCGCGGTCGTATTTGTCGCGCTGCTGATGACGTCAGGTACGCGCTTTAATCGGGCGCGCTTTAGTGGACTGCGGTTTTGTCCTGCCACGGATTAGCACAGCAAGCAGCTGATTGTCGGTTGGATGGGCCTCCAACATTGTCCAACCGACAATGTTTCAGGCTGAAGGGATTGCCCATTGCCACCTCCGTTCACCCTATTTTCGGCTTCCGCATCCCATTTTTGGCCTCTGCACACCCCGTTTTCCGCCCATTCCGATCCCTGCTGCCCGAAATGGGTGGAAAATGGGGCACGTGGAGACCAAAAACAGGGGCGCAGAGGCTGAAAACAGGATGCAGAGGCTGAAAATGGGACCCACGGGGGTGGCAATAGGCTATGGCAATCCCTACAGCCTGAAACAGCTGATGGTTGGGAAGCCCATCCAACCAACAATCAGCTGCTTGTTGTGCTAATCAGGCTGTGCTGAAGCTGAAACTGAAACAAGCCATTTGCTGTTTGCTGCAAGGAGGCAAATTGCTGGGAGCCAGAGGCCAAAGATTGGGAGGCCCCAAAAATCAGCTGCTTGTGCTAATCAGGCTGTGCCGAAACCGAAACTGAAATGGGCTGCTTGCTGTTTGCTGCAAGGAGGCAAATTGTTGGGAGGCAAAGGCAGATTTTTGTTTTCCTCCCCAAAAGCTAGGTGTGTCTTATACTTCTGAGCGTCTTATACTCCGAAAAATATGGTATTTGAGGATTGAGTGTACAGGTAGCCTGGCAAGAAAAACCAGATCCTCCTTGCCTCTCGCTCCTTCCTTCCCGTTACTGTTGCTGATTGGTCTTGCTGCTTTTTCAGGGTCTGTGGCCCTTCAAAGAGGCAACGGTGGATTTCCATGGATCGGTGGGGCCACCGATGGAGTCGAGCGAATGGCCGATGTTCAGGGAGAACAAAGAAGAGGATGTCCCTTTACTGGGTAAGGATTTCCCAGCCTTTCAACCCAAAAGCAGCAAGGGGAAAGGTAAAAAAAAAAACTTAGCATAAAAGGCTTCCTATCTATTCCAGTGATAGTGTGACGTCGCCGTTCCGCTTGCTTTGTTACAGACAAAACGTTCCCCCTCTTGACCCCCAAGAATGTTGACTTCCCTTCTCCAGGATCATGAAACTCAATTTCCATTTAAAATATCTTTGAGGCTATCCCTCTGCTTAAGCTGTCACGTAGTTGGCATTCAGTTTTGATAAGAAGCCAGGATTGAGCTGGGTAGATTTTTCCAGAGCTGCTCCTGTACAGGAGACAATCCTGGCATTGCCCAGTTTACAAAAAGGCCTTGGGCTGGCACTATCAGTGGTCTGACTGGAGCCCGTGTCTTTCCTCAGGAAGCTCCTTGCTTCCCTGGGAGAGACAAAAGCCACGTTATAAGGCGCCTCTCCTTATTTCGGCAGCCGCCAAGAGGCCTTGGGGGCAAGTGAAGAATCCCCCCCCCTCCTCCCAGTTCTAGACGAGTTGTGGCATTTTGGATACTCTCTGGCAGAGCAGTGCAGAATGCACCTGTCAATATCCAGCTTGAGAATCCCAATATAACCACAGCTTCATTCTGTTTCCGAAAAATTGACTGCTTATTGAATTGAACGTATGATAATGTTGAAGTAAAACTAACTCTGAGGTTCCCAAACGTAGAATTAAAACAATAATTTCCCCAGCCGAACCACCCATGTAAACAAGTTCACTTTGTTATGGGAACCATCCGCTTCAACTCCACACCTGTTACAGTGTCCTTGAGAAGGTTTCAGGCTCTTGTGGCCTTCAGCGGAATCGTGGAGGTTTCGTTTCTTCATCTAATCCATTTGAAAGCAACACCTCCCCCCCCACCACTGTAAATAGCCAGTTGAAACAAAGTGGTATATAGCTGCCAAAGTTTCATCCTTGACAGCATCCCAGGATCCTGATCCGTAAGATGTGTGAAGGCAAACATGCATGTCCCAGTATCCAGTCTTGAGTCGGTTACTGGGACCAGAGTTTTGATCTTCCAAGCTTTCAGACTTGTGCGGGAGCCCGTCCTCAAGGAAGTTTTCAATCTCCAGGATGGTGTTTTGGAGATTTAGAAGTTCCCTGAGGATGGGCTCCGGCATGAGTCCAAAAGCTTGGAAGAACAAACCTATCATCCCGGTGACCGACTCAAATAGGATGCTATGAAAGGCATGTCCACAGATCAGTCCCAAAGTGGCCAGAGTAATGTAGCAGGCAAATATGTTTCTTTTCCAGCTTCGGTGGAGAATCCGTACACCTGCTGGGACTGCGGAGAGAGCTTTTCGGGGATAGACGTCCTGGTGGCCCACCAGAGCATCCACACAGGAGAGAAACCCTTCATTTGCTCCAAATGCGGGCAGAGCTTCAGCCAGCGCTCGCAACTGACCGCCCACGAAAAGAGCCATGTGCCAAAGAAGGCGTTTCCTTGCCCGGACTGCGAACAGAGCTTTAACAAGAAAAGTGGGCTCTTGGCTCACCAGAGGACACATACGGGAGAGAAGCCGTATCATTGTGTAGACTGCGGACAGAGTTTCGCTCACAAGTTCGACGTGATCCGGCATCAGCGTATCCACACGGGAGAGAAACCGCACGAGTGCCCCGTCTGTGGGAAGAGCTTTCGAAACACCTCCGCTTACCACGTCCACATGAGGATCCACACGGAAGAGAAGCCCTACCCTTGCTCGGTTTGCGGGAAGAGCTTCCGGCACCGGGCCAACGTCATTGTCCACGAGAGGATCCACACGGGAGAAAAACCGTACGTTTGTGTGGAATGCGGGAAAAGCTTCGGCGACGCGTCCTCTCTTAGGAAGCACAGAAGATCCCACACCGGAGAGAGGCCGTACCACTGCGGGGAGTGTGGGAAAAGTTTTTCTCAGAACGCCGGGCTGGTTCAACACGAGAAAATCCATACGGGAGAAAAACCCTACCAGTGCCCCGAATGTCCTAAAAGTTTCCGGGACAAATCGGCTTTTGTTGCGCACCAGAGGACCCACACAAAGGAGACTCCCTACCGTTGCATGGTCTGCGGCAAATGCTTCGGCCATCGCTCCAACCTTCACAAGCATGAAAAAATCCACGCCCGGAGACAAATGGTCTGAGTACTGGTGGGAAGCGCTTCGTTCGGAAACCAAAACTCCTCCTCGTGCATGAAAAGACTTGTTTGGAGGAGAAGGCGTAAAGCTCTTCCCTCACCTTGATAGTGTTTGTTTTTTCCCACCAGGTACACGCCGTAACTTCTCTGTTAACTTCCAGGGCTGCATCCCTTAATGGACAACTGGAAGAACGCAGCGATGTGTATCTGGAGAAGTAGACCGATCGTATGAAGGGTGAACAGGACCGATAGTCTCTATTGCCATCGTGGGTTTTTTGTTTTCCTTTTTCCTTTCTTACCTCTTGGAAATTTTTTTTTTTTTTTTAAATGGATTATATTTTAAGCGAGTCGATGTAACGAAGAGCACGGCTCACGTTTTGATTGCATGTACGCTATAACCAGTTCAGTGTGAATATTTTGGCTAGCTCTGGTCCCGACCAAGGCTTGTCCCCTAGAGCGGTTGCATCAGTGTAAAAGAGAAACCGCTGGGGGATCCTGCTCGTTTTGATTTTCTCTCCCCCCCCCTTCCCCCCCGAGCCGTGCAAGGGTATGGATTTGGGGGCCTGGCGTTTTGGGACGGGGAATGAGGTATGGACATTGAAAAGAGCAGGTTTGCGGTCATGGGATGGAATTGAGTTTGGTTCCATCCTAAATCCCCTATCAGGGAAATGGTACATGTCTAGCATGGATGTATCTGGCAGTGCTGCGGTTGGCTGTGGCCCAAAGGCAGCCATAAACTTGGCATCACGAGAAGGCCTGTTGGAAATGCCACAGCAAGATCAACCAGAGCCAGCCTGCCTGCCCCCTTTTCTTGCCTCGGCGAGGATGAGTGAGCCGCCTCTCTTTCAGGAGGGTTCAGCCAGCACATTCCTGCCAATCATTCCCGATTGGTGTGGGGTTCCCCCCTTCCTTTCAGCCCTCCTCCTCCTCCCCCCTTCCCCCTTTACCTCAAAGTAATAGCAGGTATTTTTTTATTTTTCGTTCTCTCTCTCTCTCTCGTCTTTGGCTTAACGCACATGGAGATCCATGCTGTCGGACGCAAGTTAATGGACCTTGGCTTATAGTGATTCCATATAGGCATTGTAGAAGCTACTTTTTATTTAATCGTTCTTTTTATACCACCGCACCCTGCTTTATTTCTCTTCAAAACTCTCTTTCGTCCAAATTTAATAAAGTCTTTCTAAAATTGGATTTCGGTGTGGAAAGTCTTAATTTTATTCATTTATTTGTTTTTAAATTTTTACTAAACATATTTTGCAAACAAGAGAGCCAAGGTGGCGCAGTGGTTAGGGTGCAGTACTGCAGACCACTTCAGCTGACTGTTATCTGCAGTTCAGCGGTTCTAATCTCACCGGCTCAAGGTTGACTCAGCCTTCCATCCTTCCGAGGTGGGTGAAATGAGGACCCAGACTGTGGGGTCGATATGCTGACTCTGTAAACCGCTTAGAGAGGGCTGAAAGCCCTATGAAGCGGTATATAAGTCTAACTGCTATTGCTATTGCTATATTTAAATTAAAAAACAAAATACACATTTCCACTCGTTACAGCGTTTCCGTATCGGTATCATTAATATCATTCAAATTTACATAGCTCTATTTCTATAGTTCACTATTTTATATTATATAGTCATTTAGGTTGTAATACTATTTACAAATATATACAGTATTGTATTGTAGATATTACATAATTCTTATACAGTAATTTTACGTCTATTCCTCTAGCTATTTATACCATATACTCCAAACTTTATAATACTCTGATTCTTCTCTTGTCTTTCAATTCCATGGTCAACCTATCCATCTCTGCACACTCAAGTACCTTTCTTGTGTCTGAAGGGATATTAGTCTGTTTTCAATTTTGAGCAAAGACGATTCTAGTTGCAGTTAGTATATGTAATATTATATATTGAAATTTTTACACGTATTTTCACCCAATATGCCCAATAAGTATATTTCCGGTTTCAGTTCGATCTTTTGTTCTGTTATTTGTTCCAACCATTCCTTTATTTTAAGCCAATACTTCCTAGTTTTGGGACAGGTCCACCACGTATGATAGAAGGTTCCCTGTTTATAGCTGCACCTCCAGTATTCAGGCGAGCGATTTGGAAACATTTTGGAAAATCTATCTGGAGGTAAATGCCAACAATAAAACATTTTGTACAGGTTTTCCTTGTAGATGGACAGCCTAATTTTAAGTCAGGGAGTGGGGGTGAGGTATTTAGGACTTTCAAAGTGTTCTGTGGCCTAGGAAGTCCCGGTGGCCTGCAGAAAGATCCCACTTCTTAATCCTGGTTTTCTGCTTGTTTCTTGTTCTGATGGCTTTGTGGCCTGCCAGCAACCAGCAGATTCGGACAGTGAGGAGGTTGGGGAGGAACATGGGCCAGTCCTGGAGTGTGGGGAAGGCCCTGATGAGGGCTCTGTGTTGGAGGCAGAGAGGGGGGCAGGGCTGTATGCCAGTTAATCGGCTGCCTTCAGAGTCAGACATCAGTGAGGCAGACAAACAGCTGGAGCCTGTTCCCAGTGTGCACATGCGCAGAGTTGCCAGACGAAGGGAACAGCTAAAGAACAAGGATCGACTTGGGAGTAAGGCCACAAGTGGACGATGAATGCCCCCTCCCAGGGGAAATAAAAGAGGGGCGAAAGGGGAGTGGAGTTTGCAGGAGACCGTTAGTTCGCTTAATTAGTTTGTGACTCTCTTGAGACTCCTTGCCAAGTTTTGCAGATATCGGCCTGTCAGCTCTCCAAGCCAGATAAGGTCTGTGACCGTAAATCCTCCCTTGAAAGACTTTGCGGGATGTGAATGAGCAGAATCCACAGTCAATTAATACAAGGGGTTTTTGTCGAGTTTGCTTCATACTCTTGGGAAGCCTCGATCAGAATAGGCTGAGGGTTCAGGATCCCACCTCTTAATCCTGGGTTTCTGTTTGTTTCTTGTTCTGGTGGCAGAGATTCAGTGTCGAAGTGTCCTGACCTGGTTCCCAAACACGACAAGCACATGTTTTTTTTAACTAAACGTTCCTTTTATTAGGAACTCCAACAACTCCGGCAAAAAGTCTCTTTCTCTCTCTCTCTCCTTCTTTCTCTCAGCAGTGGCTGTTTGATTGTCCAATCATATTCCAAATGGATGTTGTCGAAACACTCATCCTTGGTGTGACATTTCTTCAGGGGCGGTTCTCCTTGAATTCGGGTCTCCAGCCAGTACAGTCAACTGTGAGCCGAGGTGGCGCAGTGGTTAAATGCAGCACTGCAGGCTACTTCAGCTGACTGTAGTGCTGCAGTTCGGCTGTTCAAATCTCACTGGCTCAAGGTTGACTCAGCCTTCCATCCTTCCGAGGTGGGTAAAATGAGGACCCGGATTGTTGGGGGCAATATGCTGACTCTGTAGAAACCGCTTAGAGAGGGCTGAAAGCCCTATGAAGCGGTATATAAGTCTGGTTCCACCACAAAACCGTGTTCGACGAAAACGCGCTCGACGAAAATGCGTAGGTGATGTCATCAACAGGGCGACAACAGCACGGAGACAGAAGCACGCTGTAAACGCTAAACCTAAAATTAACACCTAATCCTAAACCTAACCCTAAACCTAACCCTTAACCTAACCCTAACCCTTAACCTAACCCTAACCCTAACCCTAACCCTTAACCTAACCCTAAACCTAACCCTTACATTACGTTGAATCGGCTTGCTTTCAAAGCGCTATTTAAAGCGCCCTTCTTTCTCCGCGCTGGCTTTTGTCGCCCTGTTGATGACGTCAGCGACGCGGTTTAATCGGGCGCGGCTTAGTCGAGCGCAGTTTTGACGGGTCACGTATAAGTCTAACTGCTATTGCTAACTGTGGGATCTTCCCTCTCTCTTCCCACTCAGCTTCTTTCTCCCACCTCCGCCCCCCTCCTAGCTCGTGGCAGACGGGCACCGAAGCAAAGGCATAAGGCTAATGTGAGGCGGTAGTTCTGACGACGATTCACTTAACAACAGCTTTGCTTAGCAATGGAAACCCTGGTCCCAATTGTCGTTAGTCGATGTAGTGAAAAGCAAAGTCCTACACCTAGGCCAGAAAAACAAAGTCCTACACCTAGGCCAGAAAAACAAAAACACACATCTAGATTGGGAGAAACCAGGCTTAATAGCAGTGACTGTGAGAGGGATCTTGGAGTCTTAGTGGACAATTAGCTAAATATCAGCTAATGGAGTGCAGCGGCAGCCCAAAAACCCAATGCAATCCTAAGTTTCATTAAAAGAGGGATACAATCAAAATCAAATGAAGTCCTAATACCATTCTATAAAGCCTTAGTAAGGCCACACCTAGAGTACTGCATTCAGTTTTGGTCACCACGATGTAGAAAAGATGTGGAGACTCTAGAAAGAGTGCAGAGAAGAGCAACCAGGATGATGAGGGGCCTGGAAACATATGAGGAACAGTTGCAGGAACTGGGCATGGCTAGTCTAGAGAAGAGAAGGACCAGGTAGCAGTCTTCCAATATTGGAGGGGCTGCCATAGAGAGGAAGTGGGTCAAGCTATTTTCCAAAGTACCTGAGGGCCAGATAAGGAATAATGGATGGATGGAAGCCGAATCTGACAGCCAGCGCGCTGTTTCAATCCGCGGGGAGCCGTTTATTGCCGTTTGAGTCCCCTACGGACCCTGACTGGGTTTAGAGGCTCGGACCCCTCCAAAATCAATGTCCCATGAGGGGCTTTGATACTGAGGTCACTTTCTGGCATGCCCTGTTATTTACTCACAAATGAGCCGTGGTGGCGCAGTGGGTAGAGTGCAGTACTGCAGGCCACTTCAGCTGACTGCTAGATCAGCAGTTCAGCGGTTCAAATCTCACCGGCTCAGGGTTGACTCAGCCTTCCATCCTTCCGAGGTGGGTAAAATGAGGACCCGGATTGTTGTTGGGGGCAATATGCTGACTCTGTAAACCGCTTAGAGAGGGCTGAAAGCCCTATGAAGCGGTATATAAAAATCTGCTATTGCTATTGCCTTAATTTCAATCCACATCCAACGCTCTTTTAAGACCGGAGAAAGCGATGATGCAACCGCCTGAACCAAGGAGAGATTCAACCTAGAAATGAGGAACTTTCTGACAGTGAAAACAAGCAATGGAACAGCTTTTGCCTTCGGAAGTGGTGGGGGCTTCATCACTGGAAGCTTTCAAGAGGAGACTGGATTGTCATCTGTTAGAAACAGTGTAGGGTCTCCTGCTTGGGCAGAGGGTTGGGCTAGATGACCTACAAGGTCCCTTCCACCTCTGTTATTCTGTTCTGTTATTCATTTGTTAGATTCCCCCCCCCCCCCCAAGAATGGATTTAGCTTGTTTTTACCACCTTTGTCAACTGCTTCGGGATACTAGCCTTCACAGGGGAAGTTCAGAATGAGCAAGATGGTGGGAATTTTGAAGGACGTCTTTCCTCTTTCAGCACTCCTATGGATATAGTTGCTTCGGGAACACAAGAAGCAGGATTTGAATATTTTCTGTGAATGATCATACTCGAGTCTTTTTCCCTTCTTATCTTAAGCCAGGGAAATACATTATTCTGCCTTTTTCATATTTCCTGGAATATTTCATTCTTCTAAGAGATTGGTGGATGCTAACTTCCTACACCATTAAAGCAGAATTTCAGGGATTGGAGTCCACACATCTTAAAAGTTGCCAAAAGCTGCTCTATGAATTTAAGGGTGGGGGAGGGAATAAAACCCCATGTGTCTCAATGGTTTTCCACTTTTGGGGGGGTGGGGGAAGCTCACTTCAAATTTGAATTGATCCAGTGGAATGCCTTCAGAAGTTGTGGGTGCTTCCAACACTGGAGATTTTAAAGAAGAGACTGACTGGACAGTCACTTGTCTGAAAGGGGATAAGGTTCCCTGCTTGAACAGTGGGTTGGACTAGATGACCTCCAAGGACCCTTTTAGCTCTATTCTGATTGCTTGAATATGTACGCCAAATCTCAGTGTGGTTGATCCCACCTGGCAATTGCCACGTGTGGGGACAGCCTTGATTAACTTCGGCTTCTCCTTGAGGTCTAGCACCTTGTCCCAGCAAGTGATCAAACAATAAAAGACACTGATTGCACATGAGATTTGAAGAAGGGAAAACATTCATATATATATATAAATGGCTGTGTGTGTGTGTGTGTGTGTGTGTGTATCTTCCATCATAACTCTTGAATACCCTGAGCAATTTCAACCAAACTTGGTACACAGATGACTTAATCTCTGGAAACAAATACTGTGGGGGTAAGAAACCCCTAACACACCTCGGAGTGTGTGTTCTGTTAAGATGCAGCCTGTTGTGCCTTTAAACGGCTTCTACTGTACTGCTGTAAAATGGCTTCTACTGTACAGTGCAGTGGAGTTGCCATGGTAATGGCTTCACAGTACTCCACAAGGAGGCTCCCTCTGGGATAAGGGGGAAAATCCAACATTAGAAATTATGTTTAGCCTGGACATTTCCCCCCCTATAAATAATTACCTGGGCAATGCCAGGTTATCGGCTAGTTCTGGATAAATTCCGTAAGTAGCAAGTTTATGGGTTAGTTCACTGTGTCTCAATCTTGGCAACTTTAAGATAGGTGATGCTGACTGGGGAATTATAGGGGTTGAAGTCCAATATCTTAAAGTTGCCAAGGATGAGCGACACTGAGTTATGTCACCCACTTTCCCAGGCGAGTTCTATCTGTCTTCAAATTTGCAAGTGTATCCAAAGTCATTCAGAATAGGCTAGTGTGGAAAACACAAATTCTCACATACCGACAGAAATAGAATAGAATAAACAGAGTTGGAAGGGACCTTGGAGGTCTTCTAGTCTAACCCCCTACTTAGGCAGGAAACCCTACACCACTTCAGACAAATGGTTATCCAATATCTTCTTAAAAACTTCTAGTGTTGGAGCACTCACAACTTCTGGAGGCAAGTTGTTCCACTGATTAATTGTTCTAACTGGCAAGAAATTTCTCCTTAGTTCTAGGTTGCTTCTCTCCATGATTAGTTTCCACCCATTGCTTCTTGTCCTACCCTCAGGTATTTTGGAGAATAGTTTGACTCCCTCTTCTTTCTGGCAACCCCCGAGATATTGGAACGCTGCTATCATGTCTCCCCTAGTCCTTCTTTTCATTAAACTAGACATACCCAGTTATTGCAACCGTTCTTCATATGTTTTAGTCTCCAGCCCCTTAATCATCTTCGTTGCTCTTCTCTGCACTCTTTCTAGAGTCTCCACATCTTTTCTACATCATGGTGACCAAAACTGAATGCAGTATTCCAAGTGTGGCTTTACCAAGGCCTTATAAAGTGGTATTAACACTTCACGTGATCTTGATTCTATCCCTCTGTTTATGTAGCCTAGAACTGTGTTGGCTTTTTTGGCAGCTGCTGAACACTCCTGGCTCATATTTAACACAATAGCAGTTAGACTTATATACCGCTTCATAGGGCTTTCAGCCCTCTCTAAGCGGTTTACAGAGTCAGCATATCGCCCCCAACAATCCAGGTCCTCATTTCACCCACCTCGGAAGGATGGAAGGCTGAGTCAACCTTGAGCCGGTGAGATTTGAACCGCTGAACTGCAGATAGCAGTCAGCTGAAGTGGCCTGCAGTACTGCACTCTAACAACTGCGCCACCTCGGCTCATAAATTTCTTCCACACGGAGGAGGGCCTTTTCTGTTGCTGCCCCGACCCTGTGGAACGAGCTCCCCATGGAGATCCGTACCCTCACCACTATCCAGACCTTCCGCGCAGCCCTCAAGATCTGGCTCTCCCAGCAGGCCTGGGGATAGGCTTCCAATTACCCGCCCGAGTGTTTGATTGCTGAATGAAAGTTGTGTTTTATTATTTTTTCTTTTGTTCACATATTGTTTTGTTTTTGACCTTGCACCCCCCCTCCCCTGTGGTTGTAAGCCGCCCTGAGTCCCCTCAGGGAAAAGGGCGGCATAAAAATAAAAGACGAAAAAAAAAAAAAAAAAGATTAGAACCGCTGAACTGCAGATAACAGTCAGCTGAAGTGGCCTGCAGTACTGCACTCGAACCACTGAGCCACCTCTGAGACAACCTTTAAATGGTTGTCCACTAGGACTCCAAGATCTCTTTCACAGTTACTACTGTTGAGCAAGGTACCACCTATACTGTATCTGTGCATTTCCTTTTTCTTGCCTTGGCAAGAAAAATGCCCTTGGCTACACAGAGAAATAAATGAAACACGTTTTTGTGAAGTTCAAAAAAGAGGGCTAAACTGCCATGTTAACAATGCTAAAGAATGTTTTAGAAATGTTTAAAAACTTTCTACTGCTTTTTAAAATGCCAATCCTGCCAGCCTAAAATCTCTCACACACATACACACACACACACACACACACACACACACACACACACACACACACTTTAAGAACAGCCCAGGGGGACAGCATGCTCCCCCGCCCCTTAACCACAAACCGGTCAACTACACTATATATTAGCTTAGCATTGTTATGCCATGTCAGCCAGCGATTCCCCTCCAAAGAGTTAAGGTGAGAGAGTTTGCATTCCTGGAGGGGCAGGAGAAAAAAAAAAACAACTTCCGCAGGCGGATAGGAAAAGCGCTGGGTAACAAATAACTAAAAATAAAGTTCTTTCCTTTTAAGTCTGTCTGCCTGTCGTCTGTTAACGAGCGAAGGAGGGGGGACAGAACAGAGAAGTAGTGAGAAATTAAGCTACAAGTCTCCCTGCACAAATAAAGTCAACAGATCTTGAAAGTGAATGTAATTACAGTTCAATTCAGAAAGGGCCATCCTTTGATTGGGAGCTGCCTAATTTGGTATATGGTAGGCACCTATTTCAACGTCTTAAATCAGTCAATAAATCCATCCCCATTTACACCATGTGATTAGAGAGGATTCTGATACTTTCGTGTTCTTTTCCTTTTTGTGTGTCTTCAAAAATTTTATTAACATCAAAAGATAATATAAATACAAAATGCAAAAGAAATTTATGAGCCGAGGTGGCGCAGTTGTTAGAGTGCAGTACTGCAGGCCACTTCAGCTGACTGTTATCTCCAGTTCAGCGGTTCGAATCTCACCGGCTCAAGGTTGACTCAGCCTTCCATCCTTCCGAGGTGGGTGAAATGAAGACCCAGGCTGTGGGGGCGATATGCTGACTCTGTAAACCGCTTAGAGAGGGCTGTAAAAGCACTATGAAGCAGTGTATAAGTCTAACTGCTATTGCTATTGCTTGCTATGGGAAAATAGGGGGGAGGGGAAGAGAAAAGTGTATGGTAAGAGTGAAAAAGAAAGAAAAAAGTGTTGACTTCCAGCTCCTTTTGGCGCAGTAGAATAATAGCATCGAACCTCAACTTTTTTACTTTTTATATAATTATAAACTAGCCGTTTTTAATAACAACAAAGCTTATCAAACCGGCAATACCCAAAATCAAAGTTTCATTTTTCCCCCCCACCTCAAGCACAAAGTCCAGGAGCGGTTTCCAAGTAGAAACAAAAGTAAATGGGTTCTTTCCTTTAATCGGAGCAATCAGTTTACCCCTCTCTGCTAACTCCCATCAATTTTTGCAGCCATTTGTCCATTGTGGGGTCGCCTCCCCTTCTTTAAGAGCCCAGCAGCTCCAGCCCACTCGACATCTTGGAGGGGCGAGAATGGCCCATCTCCTGCCAGACCTTTGCAAAGACCCTTTGAGCGAGAGTGGCCTCTGGGCCAGCAACAGAAGCATCCGGCAGGAAGTGAAGGAGGAGATCCAGGGGCAGGGGACGGCTGGCTTAGAAACTCCACGCCTGGACTTCAGGCAGTTTGACTACCAGGAAGCCGAGGGGCCACGAGAGGTGTGCAACCACCTCTGGGAGCTTTGCACCCTGTGGCTGAAACCCGAAAGGCACACCAAAGCACAGATTCTCGAACTGGTCGTCCTGGAGCAATTCCTGAACCTCTTGCCCCCACCAATCCAGGACTGGCTTCGAGTTGTTGAGCCAGAGAATTGCACCCAGGTGGTGGCCTTGGCAGAAGATTTCCTGCAGAGGGAGCAAGGTGAGGAAACTCAGAAAGAGCCAGTGAGTACCGTATTTTTCGAAGTATAAGACGCACCGAGATTTTGAAGAGGGGAAAAAAAGTTTTTGCACTCTGCCGACCTCACAAAAACGGCCCGTTTTTCACAAAAAACGGCCCGTTTTTTTGTTTTTTTTTAAAGGGCATGGATAGCCTTTAGGAGGCTTGTAGAGTGTTCCTGGAGAGTGGGGGTGGGCCAAAAATGAGCAAAAACTGGCCCATTTTTCACCAAAACAGGCCCATTTTTTGTCAAAGAAAGTGTGTGCATAGCCTTTAAGGGGCTTATGGAGTGCTCCTGCAGGCTGGGGGGGGGATTGAGCAAAAAACAGACCTTTTTTGCTCATTTTTGCTCTTCCCAGCCCTCAGGAGCTCTCTGAAAGTCTCCTAAAGGCTATGTACAGCCATTTTGGTGAAGGGGGCGGGGTTTGGGGAGGCAAAAAAAATGCTGTATTCAGTGTATAAGATGCACCCAGATTTTCAGCCTCTTTTTTGAGGGAAAAAGGTGCGTCTTATACTCCAAAAAATGTGGTATATTTGACCCCGGTCATTTCTTCTTCTTTTTTTTGAATTTTTTTTTTCCCCATCACCACTCTTACATCATTAATCTTATAATGTGTCATCTGGGTAGTTCACCGACATATGCGCGCATGACAAAACCACGGTGAGAAAACCACAACATCGAAATCGCGCCCACAACAGCTCGCCGACGTACCGACAAAAGCGCGCCGACAACGTGCCGACAAAAGCGCGCCTTCCACAAACAACACGAAAACAACGTAATAACTCTAACCCAAACCCTAACCCTAACCCTGAACTTAACCCTAACCCTATTACCTTAACCCTAATCGTGCTTTTGTGGGTGCAGTTTTGGTGGCGCGCTGTTGTGAGCGCGATTTTGATGTCACGGTTTTCTCGCTGCGGTTTTGGCGGCACGCTTTTGTTGTGCATTTGTTGGGTCACGATCTGGGTACAGTCTTTGTGTCATCATATTTAACAGTTACATCATTTTAATCTATTTTTATCTTGCCTTTACATTTACATTTCAATTACCTTTTAATTCAGCTCCTCCCCTATAATTCTACGTTCCCCCCACCCCAAATTATTCAATTTTCGGTTTCTTTTTGTCTATATTCATTTTCTATCCAATGATAAAAACATCCCCATATCTTATAATACTCTTGATTCTTCCTTCTCTTCAGTTGCCAATGTTAATCTGTTCATTTCTGCACAGTCTAATATTTTTTTAATTACCTCTCCCTCTGAGGATTTTTTTTTCCAATTTCCAATTTTGTGCAAATGCAATTCTAGCTGCAGTTTATTACATGAATAATTAAATATATATTTTCTTTACTATATTTCTCCAGTAAAATACCCAATAAGGTTCCAGAACTCGGATGATCCTGGTCCATCCACATCCTGTGGTTTAGATCAGTGTTTTTCAAAACCTGGCCACTGGCTGGCTGAGGAATTCTGGGAGTTGAAGTCCACATGTCTTAAAGTTGCGGAGTTTGAGAAACTTTGCTTTAAATAGCTATGCTGGGCTTGCAGATGGCCGAATTCTTGTCTCAAAGGTGCTTTTTTCAGGAGACAACTAGACCTTGGTAAGGCCACACTTGGAATACTGCATTCAATTTTGGTCACCACGATGTAGAAAAGATGTGGAGACTCTAGAAAGAGTGCAGAGAAGAGCAACCAAGTTGATTAGGGGACTGGAGACTAAAACATATGAAGAACGGTTGCAGGAACTGCTTATGTCTAGTTTCAAAGTTTCAAAGTTTAATGAATTTATATGCCGCCCAATCCCGAAGGACTCCAGGCGGCTTACATAAAAACAATTTTAAAAGAATATTAAAAAATTTAAAATAAAGAGACAAAACAAGTTAAAAAGACACAACATGCACTTATCCTTAGTGGGACTGGATCTCATTCAAGAGGTCAACAGCCCCAGGCCTGCCGGAATAGCCAGGTCTTAGTAGATTTTGGGAAGGGCGAGAGAGTGGGGAGGGTCCGGATCTTGGGGGGGGGGTAGATCGTCCCATAGGGCCAGGGCAGCTACAGAGAAGGGCCTCCCCCGAGGAGCCGCCAGACAACATTGTTTAGTCGACGGCACCCGGAGAAGGCCCATCCTGTGTGATCTTATCGGACGCTGGGAGGTATGTGGCACAAGACGGCCTCGTAGATATCCAGGTCCTAAGCCATGTAATAGTTTAATGAAAAGAAGGACTAGGGGAGACATGATAGCAGTCTTCCAATATCTCAGGGGTTGCTACAAAGAAGAGGGAGTCAAACTATTCTCCAGGGCACCTGAGGGTAGAACAAGAAGCAATGGGTGGAAACTAATCAAGGAGAGAAGCAACCTAGAACTGAGGAGAAATTTCCTGACAGAACAATTAATCAGTGGAGCAACTTGCCTCCAGAAGTTGTGAATGCTTCAACACTGGAAGTTTTTAAGAAGATGTTGGATGAATATTTGTCTGAAGTGATGTAGGTTTCCTGCCTAAACAGGGGGTTTGACTACAAGGTCCCCCTCCCAACTCTGTTTATTCTATTCTAAACGATGGCCCCTTTATGACCTGTGGACTTCAACTCCCAGAATTCCTGAGCTAGCCTGGAAGGCTCAGGAATTCTGGGAGTTGAAGTCCACAGTTCCTTGCCTCAGCTCCTGCCCACCTACTTTATTTCCCCCCCAAATAAGACCTAACCGAAAAATATGCCCTGGTGTGATTTTTCAGGATGCTCTATAACAGGGGTGTCAAACTCGATTTCATTGAGGGCCGCATCATGCACAGGATGTGGGTGTGGGTGTGGCCAAGGTGGGTGTGGCCAGCTTGATGTCACTTGTGTAGGGGGTGATATTGAAGATTACACCCATTGCACTGAGCTATATAATATGGTTCCTTCGTCTGTGATAGGATCTTAGCTGTTGTAGCTGGTGTACATGGCATAGGATGTTGGAAACATCTGGAAGCAATGGTTAAGTCACAAGTTATGACTTATTGTGAAGTGTAAACTAGGCTTCATACCAAACCTTCATTGGCACTTACTACATTTTAGGATTGAAAACACATCTCAAAATCACTTGTTCAATTCCCCCCCCCTTTTTCGTCTTATTTGATCACATATGGCGACTATTAGGCAAATTAGGTTTAGGTTTATTAGATTTATATGCCGCCCTCCTCCCAAGGACTCAGGGCGGCATACAACATTAAAAGAAACACATAATACAAAAGTTAAAAAAAATTAAATAGAATATCCCAAACCCAATTAAAATTGACAATGACATTTTTTTTAAAAAAAAATCAAATTAAAATTAACTGCTATCAATAATTTGTTTTGTTTTGTTCAGGCCAGGCTGGCTTGCTGGAAAAGCCAACTTTTTAGGGTGCGTCGGAAGGACCGGAGGTCGGGGATTATACGAAGCTCCGGGGGCAGCTCATTCCAGAGGGAAGGCGCTCCCACAGAGAAGTCTCTCCCCCTGGGGGTCGCTAGCCGACACTGTCTGGCCGACGGCACCCTGAGGAGGCCAACTCTGTGGGATCGCACTGGACGATGGGAGGCTACCGGTGTCAGTAGGTTTAGCTTGCGTGTTGAAAGCGTGCCAAGTAATTGTGATAGAGATGACAATTTTCAAACCCCAATATTTGAGCTCGTGGTTTATAAACCAGGACTTGTGGGTCCAAACCTCAAATTATAGTTTCGTTTTCCTTGCTTGTGGTTTTGCATGATTTCTGAGTTGTAGACGAGAGTGGAAGCAACAGTGGCTGTTTGTGTGTATTTAACTCTTAGCAGTTTATTATTTCATTTACAATATTTTGACTTCCAGCCTTCTCTTTCTTTCAGAGACATTCACTTTCCCCCTAAATTTAAAAGGGACAAAAATGCACAAATATGGGTGGAAAGTCACATGCAAAAACATCTCCCTGTAAGAATACAAATGAATGGATCGGCCTATCCAGGCCCTGCCCTGAATGTAGAAGTCATTTTTAGGTTGTTAGCCCCAAAAGAAATGGAAGCTCTTTTAATATCCAGCCCCTTGTGCTGTTTTCAATAACTTGATCAATAAAAATCAAATGGGTATTTGTGTTCCTTGATAACAAGAGAAAGAGAGAAGGTAGAAAGTGTTGATTTCGTGTTAAAACACTCCATAAAACAGTTCACACAGATAATCATCACCTTACAACTCTTCTTGTAGTGACTGAACATACAATAGCAGTGAAAAAAGTGACTTATGACCATTTCTCACACTTATGACCGTTGCAGCATCCGCATGTTCACGTGATCGAAATTCAATCTCTTGGCAACTGGTTCCCATTTATGACGGTTGTAGTGTCTCAGGGTGGTGTGATCCCTTTTTGTGACCTTCCGACAAGCAAAATCAAAAGGGGAAGCCAGATTCCCTTAACAACCTGGATACCAACTTAATAACTGCAGTGATTCACTTAACTCTGGCAAGAAAGGTCATAAGATGGGGCAAAAGTCACTTAACAACTGTCTTGCTTAGCAACAGAAATTTTGGTCTCAAATGTGATGATAACTCAAGGGCCACCTGGAGTTGAGGCTCTTTGTTCAGGACAATCTTTCCCGTCACTCTCCTTTCAAGTAGGTGGACTACCAATTACAGCAATCTTCGTGGGGATTACCATATTTTTCAGAGTATAAGATGCTCCGAAGTATAAGACGCACCTAGCTTTTGGGGAGGGGAAAAAATCTGCCCCTGCCTCCCAGCAATTTGCCTCCTTGCAGCAAACAGCCTGTTTCAGTTTCAACACAGCCTGATTAGCACAAGCAGCTGATTGTAGGTTGGATCGGCTTCCCGACAATCAGCTGTTTCAGGCTACAGGGATTGCCATAGCCTATTGCCGCTTCCATGTGCCCCATTTTCAGCCTCCACATCCCGTTTTCAGCATCCGCATGTTACATTTTTGGCCTCTGCGTGCCCCATTTCCTGCCTGTTCTGAGCAGTGGGGATCAGAATGGGCGGGAAATGGGGCACGCAGAGGCCAAAAAGGGGACTCACAGAAGCCAAAAATGGGATGCAGAGGCCAAAAATGATGTGCACAGAGGCGACAATGGGCAATCCCTGCAGCCTGAAACAGCTGATCGTTGGGAGGCCGATCCAACAACAATCAGCTGCTTGTGCTGAAGCTGAAACAGGCTGTTTGCTGCAAGGAGGCAAATTGCTGGCAGGCAGAGGCTAAAGGGTGGGGGCTGGCAGGTGGGCGGGGCTACATTTGGTGTATAAGACACACCCAAATTTTCACCCTCTTTTAGGGGGAGGAAGTACATCTTATACTTCAAAAAATGTGGTAGTTAAATTATTGACCTGCAGAATTGACCTGCAGAATTGAAAGGGACAGCTGAGATCATCTAATCCAACCCTTTGCACTGTGCAGGAAAGCACTAACTTGAGAGTCCAGCTGCTTATGCTTGTGCAGGGGGGTGGGGTGGGGTGGGGTGTTGGACTAGATGACCTACAATTTCCCTTCCAACACTGTTAATCTGTTAAATCTCCAGCCTCCATCGGAGTTTGGTCCATTCTTGTTCATCTCTTTCCATCAGGAAGTTTTCATCTTATACAGGCAGTCCTCGAACAATGGGGTGGCCTAGTGATGAAGATGCTAAGAACGTTGAGAGTTCAATCCTAGGTATCGGCAGAGGCTTCTCTCGCGGCGTAAAGAAAAAATATCTGCTGTGAACTCCATACAGGTGTCAGGAAGGGCATCTGGTGAGTAAACGCTCAGCTCCTTCCGGTTGGGATGACTCTACCCTGAATTAAGAGACTACAGATTCATTTAAAAAAAAAAACAAGCAGTCCTCAATTTAGTAGCAAGCAGTCATTTGAAGGTATAGTGACACTGAAAAAAAAATGACTTAAAACCGGTCTTCGTACTTAAGACCAGTGCAACACACACACACACACACGGTCATGTGATCAGTAATACTTGGCAAACAGCATGCATTGATAAAGGTGGGAGGGAGTGGAGTTTACTAAGTTGGAGGAGGGATGTTGGATGATGAGTACATGTATACTGCTATTTTTTTTCTTTTTTATGTATATTAAAATGGAATTATAAATACCATCAACACAAAAGGGAGTTTGCTCAGAAGCTGAAATACACCAAGTGAATTAGAGGAAGAGTGGGAAGTAGAGGAGAGAAGAAAGGTAGGAAGAGAGGGATAGGAGAGAGGGGGAAGGGGGAAGATGAGGTGTATAAGGAGGAGTGGTAAGGGGAGAGAGGAGAAGGAGAAAGGAAGGGGAAGTAGAGTAGAAAATGATGGAGGGAAGACAGAATGTAGAAAGGGGGAGGAGAGAAGGGGAAGAAAGTGTCGGATAAGGTATAAATATGGTGTATGGCGAGCAGAAGAGCCAATAACTGGGTTTTTTCCCCCCTTCCTTGGCAGTTGATGGTAAGATGAATTGATGTAAGTATTTAATAATACAACTTGATATTGACTATGTAATAGTATACATGTGATTATATGCTATGAAAATGGAAAATAAAAACTTTTTATGACAAAGGTAGCATCCCAGGGTCATGTGAACCCCGCTTGCGACCTTCCCAAGCTGGCTTCCGACAAGCAAAGGGGAAATCAGATTTGTTTAATGACTTCATGATTTCCTTCACAAGTGCAGTGATTTGCTTAACTACCGTGGCAGAAACGGTCATAAAATCAGGTAGGACTCACCTAATAAGCCCCTTGCTTAACAACGGAAATTCTTAAACGTCACCAAAGCAATTAGACAGGGATGGAAAACTGATGATCTAAGTATGAATAACTAGCGGCTGCCCCTGGAGAAAAATTAGGGCTGTGTTTACTCTTTTTTTTTATTACGATGGCAGGCTTCAATGTTTATAATCTTTTTCGACTTCCAGCATTCCAAATAGCTAGGTGCATTGAGGGAAATTAAAATGACACACTCCTTCACAAATATAAATTCTAGCTCAGGGTATGTGACAATAGAATTCACTGATAGAATCAGGATCACATGATGTGTTACTACCACTTTATAATGCCTTGGGAAGGCCACACTTGAAATACTGCATCCAGTTTTGGTCTCCCACGCTGTAAAAAAGATGTGGAGACTCTAGAAGGAGTGCAGAGAAGAGCAACAAAGATGATTAGGGGACTGGAGGCTAAAACATATGAAGAACGGTTGCAGGAACTGAGTATGTCTAGTTTAATGCAAAAAAGGACTAGGGGAGACATGATAGCAGTCTTCCAATATCTCAGGGGCTGCCACAAAGAAGAGGGAGTCAAACTATTCTCCAAGGCACCTGAGGGTAGAACAAGAAGCAACAGGTGGAAACTAATCAAGGAGAGAAGCAACTTAGAAATAGGGAGAAATTTCCTAACAGAGCAATTATCCAGTGGAACAACTTGCCCCCAGAAATTATGATTGCTCCATCACTGGAGGTTTTTAGGAAGAGATTGGACAGCCATTTGTCTGAAGTGGTGTAGGATTTCCTGCTTCAGCAGGGGGGGGGGTTGGACAAGAAGACCTCCAAGGTCCCTTCCAACTCTGTTATTCTGTTAAATGCAATGCAGTAAGGAGATCAAAACATTGGGGCCAATGGGCACCTTTGGGATTTAAGCAGGAGCACTAATGAACCCGTGGCTGTATTTAGCACAGCCTGTTACCACACAGCCCTGTCCCAGAAGACAAGTGAGCCTCTATTTCAGCACCTCATTAACCCAGCAGGACAATTTATGAGTTGAAAGTCATCCCTGCAATTAAATACGTTGCTTGCTGATCCTTTGCTATATGGCAGATCATTCTCCCCGGTTTAACACACTGTATGTCCCTCAATTCCCAGCACAATATCCTCTTTCTCTAAGCAATGTTTTGCAGCACCCAGGGAAGAAATAGGTAAGGCAAAATTAGCATGACGTAGTGGCTCAGTGACTAAGACACTGACTTTGTCGATCAGAAAAAGCTTCTGCCAACCTAGCAGTTCGAAAGCATGTAAAAAATGCAAGTAGAAAAAGAGGGACCACCTTGGAAAGCGTTTTGTGCTCCTTTGGTGTTTAGACATGCTGGTCACATGACGACAGAGACATCTTTGGACTGCGCTGGCTCTTCGGCTTTGAAACGGAGATGAGCACCGCCCCCTAGAGTCAGAAATGACTAGCACATATTGCAAGGGGAACCTTTACCTTAAGTCAAAATTAAAAGAAAGAAAAGGAAGCACATTTAAACCTGGTTTATACCAATGGCATTTGTTAGGAATATAATTCTAACGGTTGGGTTGGCAATATATAAATCACATAACAATGCTATACCTGTTTCTTTAAATCATACTGTAAAATGTGATTGGCTGCTGTTTTCCTCAATCGGCCATAAGAGGAAGCCAGAATGACTCTTAGCTCTTTGTTTGTTAGATGCTGGGCTGATCTGATCGGAGTGTTTTGGAAGCTGGCTGTTAGAAAGTGCCATGAGCTATTGTAATTTTTGCAACTGCTAGCAAACTTTGTGTATTGGACTGATTATATGATACTGGACTATGTTATTTGGATTATCCCTTAACTGAAAGACATTGATGACTGATTGTCTTATCCGTGTATGACTTGGACTGTTCGATGGACTCTGATGCCTCTATTTCCACGAAAGTAAAAGCCTATTTAAACGGCAGTGTCTCTGTATGCTGGTTTGTGTGTTCTCCAACACAACTCTCACAACGCTTCTCTGAATGCACTCGCTCTCCCAACGGGGAGCTGACCTAACACTGGTTATGGGCCCAGAGTGTACCAGACGTAGCTAAAGAAGAGTTGGTGTTGATACGCAATACCGTATACGGACAGCTATTTATTCATTACTTCCCCACTATAATCTGGGGGCCCAGATTGTTGAGGGGGCAATAGGCTGACTCTGTGAACCCCTTAGAGAGGGCTGTAAAGCACTGTGAAGCGGTATATAAGTCTTAAATGCTATTGCTAGTGCTATTCCTTCATGAATTTCTAGCTTCGAAAACACATCCCAATCCATGCATTGCTTTACCCCTATTGTTATTTTAAAATTTCCTATTCTCTTTTTGAGAATCATCAGCGTTATCCATTCACAGCTTTCATGATCACCCCTTTCCACTCCATCATGTGGCGCTAGGGATTCGAACCACCGAACTGCCAATCTTTCTGATCAACATGCTCGGCGTCTTAGCCCCTGAGCCACTGTGCCCCGTATCTACTACAGTAGGATTTAGCAAATGGCTTCCGGCAGAAAACTCCACGGGCTAAAATGATTTTGCTTCATGAACACTGAAAACAAGGTCATAAAATCTGGTGCAGTCACAGGGTGACCTCCTTAACAATTGGCCCAACTTATGACCCTAATGGCAGACCCAATTACACTAATAAATCAAGGACTCCCTGTAGTTGGTCTTTTAACTGCCTTGTTTTTTAGCTTTCCTTTTATGAAACATTTCTAAAATGTAGGTCAAGTTTTAGTGTTTAGGGCTTGGGTCTGGGGGGAATTGGCAGGGTCTGATCAGTGCCAAAACATGCTCAGAGGTCATTCAAATGTCACAAAAGGGAAAAGAGAGGGAGGGAACCCAATGGTGCTTTTTCAGGTGTTCTTTTTTTTCTTTGAAGACATTTCTCTTCTCATTCAAGAAGTTTCTTCAGCTCTGACTGGATGGTGGGGGATGGAAGGATTGATATTCCTTGCAGGCAGCTGGTCATTTGCATCCTTTTAGAGAGTCATCGAGGCCACTTGGAGGTTTATCCTCAGGGTTACCTAAGTAGGGCAAAGGGGTGTGGAGCCTTCTTGGCTACAGGATGATTTCTGCCCTGTTCCCCTTTCCTGTTGAAGACAGGTGCAGGTTGTTGGGGATGAGTCTGCGTTGTCTGCCCCTCCAACCGAAGTGCAAATTCTTCTGGAAATCCGTTCATACTCCTAGACCATTCAAAGGGTGCTCATCCCAAAGTGTATAGCTAAAAGTCGATGGAGATTCTTAGTCATCCTCAGTCATTCTCAGTCATCATTTTTTTCAGGAGGCAACTGGACTTCCTTGTGTTTTTTTTCTTTGAAGACTTTGAAGATGTCAGTACCATGGTCAGCTCACTGCAGGAGAAAAAAGCATGCATTCTCCCTGTCGCCTTCAGCACCATGGCCAGTTCCCAGGGAAACAAGTACTAGCCTGGAGCTACTTTAGGTCTGTAGTTGAATTGCGCTAATAGCTTAACTCAACCCAAAGGTGCTTTTTTTTTTAGAAGGCAATTGGACTTCCTTGTTTTTTCTTTTGAAGACATTCCGCTTCTCATCCAAGAAGCTATGGCAGGACAGTGGGGAATGGAAGAAGCTTCTTGGATGAGAAGCAAAACATCTTCAAAAGAAAAAGAAACCAAGAAAGTCCAGTCGCACCATTGGGATAACCATGACCTGGATGTCTGAGAATGTCTACAGACTTTTAGCTTAACTCGACATTTCTTGATCTTGGCAGCCTGAAGACACGTGGACTTCAACTCCCAGAAATCCCTAGCGAGCGCCTTTAATTTCCATGCCTTTTCCCAACTGATCATTCAATCATATACTGCCGGGGTCTCCAACCTTGGCCACTTGAAGACTAGTGGACTTCAATTCCCAGAATTCCCTAGAGAGCGCCTTTAATTTCCATGCCTTTTCCCAACTGATCATTCAATCATATACTGCCAGGGTCTCCAACCTTGGCCACTTGAAGACTAGTGGACTTCAATTCTTAGAATTCCTCAGCCAGCTTTGCTGGCTGAGGAATTCTGGGAGTGGAAGTCCACAAGTCTTCAAGTGGCCAAGGTTGGAGACCTCTGAATTATACTGTACCATGAAGTTGGTGTCAACTCTTAGGAACCACATAGATTTCCTTCCTCTCTTTTCTTGGTGAGCCATTTGTCCAAAATGGTATAGGGCAAGGGTCACCAACCTTTCGGACCACAGGGACCACTAAATTCATAATTTTAAATCCCACGGACCACTAATATTTTTTTTAAAAAAATAGTATTTAGTATATGCAATATGAAAAATGCAAATAGGTTTTCTGCGGACCACCAAAATTTTCTCGCAGACCACCAGTTGGTAACAGCTGGTATAGGGTCTCCTGCTTGAGCAGGAGAGTTGGACTAGAATAGGGGTCAGAAACCTTAAACACTCAAAAAGCCACAAAGGTCTTAACTGGAAGCCCCCTGTTCAATTCTGGAGCTGACCAGAAGTCCGGTTCCCCCACCATAGAGTCTCCTCCTAACATGCCATCCCTTTTCCTCTACCTGTCCTGTTCTGACCCTCTCCTCCGTCCAGGAACGAATGCCAAGACAAGCTTAGCTGGAATGCCACAACTCTTTATTAACAGGAAACACAAATCTTGGTGGCTGAAAGCCCAAACACAACGAACAGATAAAGATTAGATTAGATTAGATTTAATGAATTTATAGGCCGCCCAATCCCGAAGGACTCCGGGCGGCTTACAACAAATACATTTAAAAAATAGAAAAGTTAAAAAACACAGAAATATAGATTAAAAAAGCCACAACATACACCCAGTCTAATCGGGGCTGGACCTCAGTTATGAGGTCAACAGCCCGGGGCCTGCCGGAATAGCCAGGTCTTAATAGCCTTTCGGAAGGCCATGAGAGTGGGTAGGGTCCGGATCTCTGGGGGAAGTTCATTCCAAAGGGTCAGAGCGGCTACAGAGAAGGCCCTCCCCTGGGTGGTTGCCAGCCGACATTGTCTGGCTGACGGCACCCGGAGAAGGCCTACCCTGTGCAATCTTATCGGTCGTTGGGAGGTATGTGGCAGAAGACGGTCTCGTAGATATCCGAGTCCTAGGCCATGTAGGGCTTTAAAAGTAATGATCAGCACCTTGAATTGCGCTCGGAGACCAATAGGAAGCCAGTGCAGCTCGCCCAGGATAGGTGTGATGTGGGTATACCTTGGTACACCCGATATCACTCACGCGGCTGCATTCTGGACTAGTTGTAGTCTCCGAACACTTTTCAGGGGCAGCCCCATGTAGAGCGCATTACAGTAGTCAAGCCTTGAGGTGACAAGAGCATGAGTGACCGTGTGAAGTGCCTCCCGATCCAAATAGGGCCGCAACTGGTGCACCAGGCGAACCTGGGCAAAGGCCCCCCTGGTCACAGCCGACAGGTGATGTTCTAACGTCAGCTGCGGGTCCAGGAGGACTCCCAAGTTGCGGACCCTCTCTGAGGGGAGTAGATTTTCACCCCCCAGGCATAAGGATGGACTAACTGAACTGTCCTTGGGAGGCAACATCCATAGCCACTCGGTCTTGACAGGATTGAGTGCGAGTTTGTTCACCCCCATCCAGACCCTGACAGCTTCCAGGCACTGGCCCATCACTTCCACCGCTACAGTGAGTTGGCACGGGGTGGAGAGATACAACTGGGTATCATCCGCATATTGATGGTATTTGATCCCGTGCCGACGAATGATCTCACCCAGTGGCTTCATGTAGATGTTAAATAGGAGGGGGGACAAGACCAAGCCCTGTGGCACCCCATATTTAAGGGGCCTAGGGGTCGACCTTTGTTCCCCAACCAACACCGACTGCGACCTGTCGGAGAGGTAAGAGGAGAACCACTGTAAAATGGTGCCTCCCACTCCCACCTCCTCCAGCCGTGACAGAAGGATACCATGGTCGATGGTATCGAAGGCCACTGAGAAGTCAAGGAGCACAAGGATATAGGAGTGTCCTCCATCCCTGGCCCGCCAGAGATCATTGATCAGCACGACCAAAGCGGTTTCGGTGGAGTAGCCAGGCCTGAATCCAGACTGAAAGGGATCTAGATAATCTGCTTCATCCAAGGTCCGTCGGAGTTGTAGGGCCACCACCTTCTCAACAACCTTCCCTACAAAAGGGAGGTTGGAGACTGGACGATAGTTGTTGAGAATAGCTGGGTCCAGAGAAGGCTTCTTAAGGAGGGGTCTTACCACCGCTTCTTTCAAGGATTGCGGGAAAGATCCCTCCTGCAAAGACGAGTTTGTAATCCTCTGGAGCCAGTCACGTGTTACCTCCCTGCTGGTCGAGACCAGCCAGGAGGGGCACGGATCCAGCAAACAGATGGAGGCATTCATCGCTCCCATGGCCTTGTCCATTTCCTCAGGGGTGACAAGCTGGAACTTGTTCCAGGAAATCTGAGCAAGACCTTCCCTTGGTACCTCCATTGGTACTGTCCAACTGGAGTCTAGGTCTGTCCGAATCTGAGTGATTTTGTCCGACAGAAACTGAACAAACTCCTCAACCCGTCCCTGTAAGGGTTCCCCCGCATCCTCCCCTTTTAAGAGGGAGAGGGTTATCCTAAACAGGGCGGCTGGGCAAGATTCTGCGGACGCAATAAGAGCGGAAAAATGTGCACATTTTGGCAGCAACCCAGACTCCGACAGATACAGATAACAGCTTCTCCAGCATTGATAATGAAGTTGAATCCTGCAACCAGCCTCCTCAAAAGCCTCTCCTTATATACTATCTTGAGAGGGTCCATATGGGTCCACTTATCTTCTGTATCTGCATTGCTGTTCTCTATGTCAATCTGCCCGTCATTGCCAGGCATCCAGAACCACCTCCCTTGTCTCCTCCCCACTGCTCCAAGGCCTGACATCAGGAGCACACTCTCTTTGGCTTTCACTGCTGCTCCATGCCTCAGGCGCCTCCTGGTGGCCAACCAGCCTCTCTGACCCCTGCTCGGAGTCGGAACCCTGTCCATGGTCCTCCACATCTTCCAGAGCCGACTCACAAGGCCCCCTCGCTGTCGGAGTCTGTTTGCAGCTCCAACGGCTCTTGCTGGGCCACAACACTGTCCTAACTGAAAGCCCTATCAATTGTGGAGCCAACTGGTGACAGGGAGCCGCAGCAGAGGGATGAAAGAGCCACATATGGCTCCCGAGCTGCAAGTGGCTGACCCCCAAGAAGACCTCCAAGGTGCCTTCCAAGTCTATTATCCTGTACTCTGCATTTACCCAATATTCTTCAGCTAAAAATGGAACCTCACTTATGCACAGCAGTTGAGCGAGTTGATTTTCACCTGATTTCAAGATTTAGTAACCAAAGTTAGAACAGCGTTGAAAAAAGTGCCTTACAATCAATCCCTCATACTAACGACCACTGCAGTTCCTACGGTCACAGGATCAAAATTTGAGTGCTTAGCTACTTGTTCTGATGCCCTCCTCCATCCAGTAACGAATGCCGAGACAAGCTTAACTGGAATTTCACAGCACTTTATTAGCAGGAAACATAAATCTCAGTGGCTGAAAGCCCAAGCATAAACAAACAGATAAGAAGCTTGGCAGCAACTCAGACTTCGACAGAGACAGATAACAGCTTCTCCAGCATTACGAATGAAGTTGGATCCTGCAAAACCAGACTCCTCCCAGTCTCTCCTTAAATACCATCTTGAGAGGAGCCTAATTACAATCACCTGGGTCCAATTATCTTTTGTAACTGCATAGCTGCTCTCTACATTGATCTACCCAGCGTTGCCGGGCATCCAGGACCACCTCCCTTGTCTCCTCGTCATTACTCCAAGGCATGACGTCAGGAGCACACTCCGTTCGGCTCTCACCGCTGCTCCATGCCTCAGGCGCCTCCTGCTGGCCAACCAGCCTCTCTGCGCCCTGCTCGGAGTTGGTACACTGTCCAGGGTCCTCCACCTCATAAGCCCTTCGCTGGCGGAGTCTGTTTGCAGCTCCAACGGCTCCTGCTGGGTTACAACAGCTACTGATATATATTTACGACAGTTGCAGTGTCCCAGGGTCCCATAATCACCATTTGTGACATTCCAAGGCAGCCTCTTGTCAGACCCGGAAGCCATCTTGTACATTGGGGCCTTCAGGCCTGCAACGTTTCCTACTGTGGGAAAATGGGAGGGGGGATTGTATGGAGTATGGGAGATATATACCGTATTTTTTGGAGTATAAGACGCACCCTTTTCCCTCAAAAAAGAGACTGAAAATCTGGGTGAGTCTTATATACTGAATACAGCATTTTTTGCCTCCTGAAACCCCGCACCCTTCACCAAAATGGCCATGCATAGTTTTCAGAGAGCTCCCGGGAGCTGGGGAGGGCAGAAATAAGCCACAAAAAAAGCCCATTTTTTGCTCAATTTTTCCCCTTCAGCCCCTAGGAACACTCTATAACCTTCCTAATACCCCCCCTTTTTTTTTTCCAAAAAATGGACCCGTTTTTGTGAAAAATGGGCCATTTTTGGGTCATTTTTGGCCCTCCACCCCCCCACCCCCCAGGAACACTCTACAAGCCTCCTAAGGGCTACTTCTGCCCTTGAGAAAAATGGGCCCGTTTTTATGAAAAACGGGCCTTTTGGGGAGGTTTGCAGAGTGCAAAAACTTTTTTTAAAAAAATTGCCTCTTCAAAACCTTGGTGCATCTTATACTCTGAAAAATACGGTAGTCATAATAACATTCTTTTATCAGAGAGTCAAGGCCATCTTGCCCTGCAGCTGCATTAAGGTGACTGGGAGGCACCTCCAGTTGGAATGGTGCCTGATTGGACCATTTGATGGACCTGTGGGTGCTGGGCAGGGACTTGAACTTTCACTTGGGTGGGGAAAACTGGAAGCTTTCAGATTTGGGTTTTCCCAGTTGTGCCAATGTGACATCTCTAATAAAGTGGTACTTTAAGGAAACTCCGAGTCTTCTTTCAAAGTGGAACTTTGAGAAAACTCTGAGTCTTTTTTCAAATTTTTCAGACTTTGAGGAAACTCCAAGTCTTCTTTCCTTGGGGGTGTTACTTGGAACCCTGAAATTTCTGTCAGATTTGCTTAACAATCTTGTGTTTCATTTAACGATCTCTTTGGAAAAAAATTCAGAGAAGAGCAACTAAGATGATCCAAGGCCTGGAGACTAAACCGTACAAAGAACAGCTGCAGGGTTAGGATCTGGCTAGTCTAAAGAAAAGAAGAATTAGGGATGATACCATAGCAGTATTCCAGTATTTGAGGGGCTGCCACAAAGAATAGCAATAGCAATAGCAGTTAGACTTATATACCGCTTCATAGGGCTTTCAGCCCTCTCTAAGCGGTTTACAGAGTCAGCATATCGCCCTCAACAACAATCCGGGTCCTCATTTTACCCACCTTGGAAGGATGGAAGACTGAGTCAACCTTGAGCCGGTGAGATTAGAACCGCTGAACTGCAGATAACAGTCAGCTGAAGTGGCCTGCAGTACTGCACCCTAACCACTGCGCCACCTTTGAGGGAGTCAAAGGACCAGGAGGCAGGACAATAAATAATGGATGGAAAGTAATCAAGGAGAGAACCAACCTGGAATTAAAGAGAAATTTTCTGACAGTGAGGACAATTAACCAATGGAACAATTGCTTCCAGAAATCGTGGGTGCTCCATCACTGGATGTTTCTAAGAAGAGACTGGACAATCACTTGTTTCAGATGGTATAGGTTCTCCTGCTTGAGCTGGGAGGCTGGACTGGAAGGTCTCCAAGATCCCCTCCAGCTCTGTTCTGTTCTATTCTATTCTATTCTATTCTCCTATTCAAATCTCAGTCGTTCGCTTAACAACAGCAGCAAAAAAGATTGTAGAATTGGGCACCATTTATTTTAACAACCACCTCGCTTAATGATGGAAGTTCTAGTTCCAATTGTAGCTGCAAATTGAAGATTAATCTGATCAGAGGGGGAAGTCAATTTGTTAAGAGTAAAGAACTAAAGCAGAATTTATAATTGAAGGAAAAGCTCCAAATCAGCCTGCCTCCAATAAATCCTATTGAAAATGACACAGCGAAATGACTCTCAATAAAAGCAAGAGAATTTAGAAGTCCCTTTTAAGAATAAGACAACCAGCTTTTGATCTACGGGGTTTGTTTATTTGACACCAAAGTTGGACCATAAGAAAGGCTGAGAGCCAAAGAATGGAGGCCTTTGAACTCTGGTGCTGGAGAAGATTCCATTGGACTGTGAGGCGATCAAACCGGTCAGTCCTAGAGGAGATCAACCCTGACTGCTCTTTTAGAAGGATATCAGATCCTGAAGATGAGACTCAAATACTTTGGCCACCTAACGAGAAGGAGGGACTCCCTGGGGAAGAGCCTAATGCTGGGAACGATTGAAGGCAAAAGAAGAAGGGGACGACAGAGAATGAGGTGGCTGGATGGAGTCACCGAAGCAGTATGGTGTGAGCTTAAATTGACTCCAGAGGATGGTAGAGGACAGGAAGGTCTGGAGGAACATTGCCCATGGGGTCACGATGGGTCAGACACAACTTCGCAACTAACAACATTTGACTCCAAAGATCTACCCATTGCAGTGTGATACTGACAGTAGGTAATAGCATCTGCTCACTGTAATAGGCTGGGCTCCTGAACATGCATAATACAAAACCTTATGTAGCCTCATGAAATATGGAACAGAATACTACCAGTGAATACCATGACTGAAGGCTAGCCAGGAGAACTGAAATGGAAAACTTCCATTTGTTTTCCTTTTTTATGGCCATGTCATCCCTTTTATTGGGGTGGAATCCAGGCGCCTGAATTGAGCTGAGCTTTCACTCGGCAGGGTACCCTTCCTGACGCCGATATGTCAGGAAGTTTGCAGCAGATATTTTCTCTTTGTGTCCTGACAGAGAAACATCTGTCACTGCCTAGGACTGAACTCTCAACCTTCTGAGTGGGAGGCCAGCGCTTTAACCTCTAGGCCACCGGGCCCGCTCAAATGGAAAACTTCCATAGAGTTGCGAAAAACCATGGGTGGGTGTTGTGGCCCAGCAGGAGCCGTTGGAGCTGCAAACAGACTCCGATAGTGAGGGACCCTATGAGTTGGCTCTGGAAGATGTGGAGGACCCTGGACAGGGTTCAGACACCGAGCAGGGACCAGAGAGGCAGGTTGGCCACCAGGAGGCGCCTGAGGCATGGCACAGCGGTGAAAGTCAAAGGGAGTTTGTCCCTGACATCAGGCACTGGAGCAGTGGTGAAGACATCAGGCCCTGGAGCAGTGGGGAGGAACAAAGGGAGTTGGTCCTGGACTCCAGGCAAAGGTGGGCAGATAAGCGCCGACAGCAACTACGCAGATACAGAAGATAATTGGACCCAGGTGGTTGCAATTAGGCTCCTCCCAAGAGAGTATATAAGGAGAGACTTTGGGAGGAGGCTGTTTGCAGGATTCAACTATTATACTAAAGCTGCAGAATCTCTGGTGTATATTTCTTATCTGTGGAAGTCTGGGTTGCTGCCAAAGTCTTGTCAGTGTGTTAATTTACTGTGAATAAATTGTCTAGCAGTAATCTTGTGTCAGTGTGACTCACCGTACGGAGGGGGGGGGTCAGAACAGGTGGGTATATCAATTCACCAAGAGTCAAGCTCTAATCAAGGAAGATTTTATCTTTTGGATGCCTCAGAGTTAGTTGAGACAGGCTGTCTTTTCAGAGGCCTCTGAAGTCAGAGAAAGCACCCAGAGAGAAAACTCATCCTTGCTTGTGTCAGGGAAGCAATATTTTGAATATTCTCCCCATGGAGAGCTGAACATTAGGGTGCCTGCCGCATGTTGGAAGGGCAGGGAAGAAATATGTGATTGGATCCAAAACTTGACAGGAGCAAAATGGTCCCTTTTTATTCATTTTGACATTGTAAATTAGTGCATAAAAAGATAAAGGTTCCCCTTGCACATATATGCTAGCTGTCCCCGACTGTAGGGGGCGGTGCTCATCTCCACTTCAAAGCCGAAGAGCCAGCACTGTCTGAAGACGTCTCCGTGATCATGTGGCCGGCATGATGAAATGCCAAAGGGGCACAGAACACTGTTACCTTCCCACCAAAGGTGGTCCCTATTTTTTCTACTTGCATTTTTTACGTGTTTTCGTACTGCTAGGTTGGCAGAAGCTGGGACAAGTAATGGGAGCTCACTCCGTTATGCGGCACTAGGGATTCGAACCGCCAAACTACCGAACTATCTGATCAACAAGCTCAGTGTCTTAGCCACTGAGCCACTGGGTCCCTTATTTAGCATCTAGCGATAGTAATTTAGCCAGGAGATTACGTATTAGTCTAGTAGTTGTCTGGCTGCCAAAAAATGCTAGTCCATTCAGTTCACATAGCATTATCCAGGATGCCCCACAGGGGGCAAACTAGCTCCGCACCAGAAAGACCAGCAGTTTCCTGTAGCATCATCCGGGACCTTCTCTCACCACCGATGTTGCCTCGCACTCGGGCATCCAGACTGCCTGGCTGTCCACACGAAACCCTGCCACGTTTCCCATTGAAGTGGTACCAATTTATCTGCTCGCAGGTACATTATATTGCCCAATGTATTCGCTCACCTGCCTTTACTCGCATATGAACTTATTATTAAGTGACCTCCCATTCCTAATCCATAGGGTTCAATATGACATCTGTCCACCCTTTGCAGCTATAACAGCTAAAACTCTTCTGGGAAGGCTGTCCACAAGGTTCAGGAGTATGTTTATGGGAGTTTTTGACCATTCTTCCCGAAGCACATTTGTGAGGTCACACACTGATGTTGGATGAGTTTACATGGCCTACCACTTCGTAGCTGAGTTGCTGTCGTTCCCAAACACTTTCACGTTCTTATAATACAGCTGAAAGTTGACTGTGGAATATTTAGCAGCGAGAAAATTTCACAATTTGATTTGTTGCACAGGTAGCATCCTATCACAGTTCCACACTGGAATTCACTGAGCTCCCGAGAGCGACCCATTCTTTCACAAATGTTTGTAAAAACAGTCTGCATGCCTAGGTACTTGATTTTATACACCTGTGGCCATGGAAGTGATTGGAACACCTGATTCTGATTATTTGGATGGGTGAGCGAATACTTTTGGCAATATAGTGTAGCTGCTTTTGAACTGTTGGTGGGCAGAAACTGAGGCAAGTGACGGGGGGCTCACTCTACCATGCTAGGACTCGAACCACTGGAGCCGAGACCAGCTTCGGTGTCTTTAAATCATTGAACCACTGCACCAGTGGTGGGTTCCGGATCCCGTTGCAACCAGTACGGTGCAATGGGGCCGGGTGCCCAACACATGAATGTGCGCAGCAAATGCATGCGAACACGCGCAGGTGCGCGTATACATACTTACTGCAATGCCTCTGCGACGCTCCAGCTGCTTGGCAGAGCGTTGTGCAGCCGCAGTGCACTCCACGCACCTGTGCGGAAGCCCTGAAACCTTCAAATACTGGTAAGGAGCATGAGCGGGCGGGCGGGCAGGTGGGCCCTCTGGAACACCGTAGCAGAACAGTACCTGGTGCTCCCAGCAGGCACTGGTACACCTGTACTGGGGCGTACTGGTTGTAACTCACCACTGCACTGTGCCTATTTTGACATGGAGGACCACCTTAGACCACAGTTCCCCAACCTTTGTGGTTGGTGGTTGGTGGGGGGAAGGGAAGGAGACTTTATGCGCACATATGCCTGTGTGAACATGGCTGAGAGCATGCACATGATGCAAATGGGACCATGAATGCATGCAATGCTCACAGAGCTGCTAATGCCTGCATAATCCTCACGGTGATCCTAGTGCCTGCACTATGCTCGTGGCAACATTAGCGCCCACAGGATGTTTGTGGTGACGCTAGGGTCCCCATGAGGCTTCTGCCGATGCTAGCACCTGTGCGATGCTTGTGGCGACGTTAGCTTCTGTGCAATGCTCAAAGTGATGTGTTGTGGCCCAGCAGGATCCGGTCGAGCTGCTGATGGACTCGGATAGCGAGGAACCATATGAGTCTGCCCTGGACAATGTGGAGGACCCTGGGCAGGGTTCAGACTCAGAGCAGGGACCAGAGAGGCTGGTTGGCCACCGGGAGGTGCCTGAGGCATAGAGCAGTGGGAAGGATCAAAGGGAGTTTGTCCCTGATGCTAGATTGAGAAGGGCTGAGAAACGGAAGCAGCAACTCCGTAGGCAGACTCACAGAAGATGATTAAGCACAGGTGGTTGTTGATTGGCCCCTCCCAAGAGAGATTATAGATGAGGCGTTGGGAGGGGACATTGGCAGGAAACAACTGTTTGAATTAGTAGTTAATAAAACCTATCCGTGTATTCTAGCCGTGTTTGTTCGTTTGGATTATCTGTGTTGCTTCGTTTGAATTACCTGGGTTGCTGCAGAACGTGAGTTGCCTGGGCCCTCAGCCAAAGGATTTGTTATCTCAGTAATTGAACAGTGGCAAACAGCCAAGCCTGTGTTTTGGTGTATTCTCAGGCCGAGGGGGTCAGAACAGTGATGCTAGCGTGAGAGTGTGTGTGGGTGCTGAACGCACTGGCCAGGCACTCCTGCAGCCCAGTGGCCCACAGGCCGCAGCCCAGTAGTGGGGCCACTGGCCACAGGTTGGGGACCACTGCTTTAGACTATCTTAATGGGTGGGAGCAGAGGGATTAAGGGCAAGGGCCTCTGCACTTGAACCCCTGCCCTTTACGACCTGTGGGAACACCAAATCCTGCTCCAAGCCTGACTCAAACATTCACCTACATTCTACTTCGCTCGCAGCTCAACAAGTAGGGTGGTGGTGGATTGGAATGTCAGTTCCTGGGAGACATTGCTTCCCCTTCAAGGACACCTTGAGCAGATGGACCAGCCAGTTCCCATAACAAAATGAACTGACGTGATTGGTGGATGTAATAAATTATGGGTGGCTTAGGGGGAAAAGGGGAATGAACTAGGCATGGGAAGCTGCGAAACAGAGCTGGTTTTGTTTCTTCTGTGCCAATGAAGATTTAATTCATTAGTTTGCACTCTTGGAAAACTAATATCCCAGGAGTTTCTTTTTCTGGATTTGCCAACTGGACAGTTGACACACAGCACTGACCACCATCTGTTCTGACCTAGGTTTGCCAAAAGCACGAAGCCAACTCATCTCGATAAAACTCGTTTTATTTGGTTTAAAGTGATTTCCTCTCCAGCAACATCCCAGCCAACAGTTTTTCCAAGAGATTTCAGAAATACAGACCTTTATCAGGCTTGGAGAGCTGCCAGGCCGATATCTTCCAAACACCATGCTCTAGTAGCAATTACTTGGTCAGAAGTCAGGAACAGATCTTCACTGTAATGAATTGAACTAATTGTCTCCTGCAAACTCCCCTCCCCTTTCGCTCCTCTTTATTCCCTATGGGAGGGGCCATTCACTGTCCATCTGTGGCTTTACTCCCAAGCCGACCCCTGCTCTTTAGCTGTTCCCTTCGTCTGGCAGCTCTGCGCATGCGCACATTGGGAACAGGCTCCAACTGTTCTTCTGCCCCACTGATGTCTAACTCCAAAGAAAGCTGATAACTGTCGGACAGCCTGAGCCCCATCTCTGCGTCTGACGCCGAGCCCTCATCAGAGCCTTCCCAGACTCCAGAACTGGCCCATGTTCCTCCACAACCTCCTCAATGTCCATCTGGATTTTCCACCCGCTCTCCCATCCCCATGGCCTGGCTAAGGACCATGCGTTGAGTCACACCCAAGAAACAGACAGCAGATGGTCCACGCTTGAATTAATTTAAATTTTATTAAAAGTTCATTTATTGAATATTTGTTATTAAAAGTTCACTTACTGGATATTATTACTTTCTGTACATTTCCAAAATGTGTAAAAATTACTATTCGATGGGTGTTTGTACTACATGTCTGCCCAACCCATACAATCTCTTTGGAAAGGGGGATTCCCAATCCAGAGCCAGGCCACTGCTCTCTTGGGACTGATGGCAGAATGGGGAAAAGATGGGAAAACAGGGCCTCTCCAAGATCAAGGGACAGGAAGATCCCCCCAGATACAAAGGGAGTAACCAATCGGATGCCCCTTCGTCATTTTGAGATGCAGCTCCAGCAAAAATCTTACCAGCAGCTTCTCAATATAAATCAAGAATGCCCTAACTAGACAATTACACCATTATTTCTACTTTTTTATATCGAGTCTTTCATCATTTTCCTTGGTCATAGGTAGTCCTTTCCATAGGTAGTCCTTGACTTATGACTGGTCGCTTAACAGGAGCCCAAAATTACGATGGACTGATCTGGAGGTACTTATGACCTACACTATATTGCCAATATATTGAACCCTGGAAAGAGCGAAGGTGCTTTTTCCAGAGGCAAGTGGCCTTTCTTGTTTTCTTTTTTCATTGAAGACATTTCACGTCCCATCCAAGAAGCTTCTTCATTCAGCTCTGACTGGATGGTGGGGAAATGGAAGGATTTATATTCCTTTCCACACCGCTGGTCATTTGCATTCTTTTTAGAGAGTCGTTGAGGCCACTTGGAAGTTCATCTGTGTCCTCAGGGTCGCAGAGGGAGGAGGATGCAACATCATCTACCTCCAGTTTATAACACAGTCCTTTCAGCAATTCCAAAAAGCAATTCATGGCCCCGACCCTGAGGACAGAGAGAAACCTCCAAGTGGCCTCAACGACTCTCTAAAAAGAATGCAAATGACCATCTGTCTGCAAGGAGTATAAATCCTTCCATTCCTCCCCATGGAGTCAAGAGTGCAAGGTTTCCTAAAAATGTCCTAATTGATTCATGAGTATGGAGCCAAGTTTCAATACAAAACTAGTCATTTATTAGGAGCATCATAGGCAAGATCTTTTCGCAGTCAGGTCTAAGCTTTGTTTGAGTTATAGCTGAGCTTTAACCCTGTTCCTTTCCTCGCCTCAGTCTGTGTCATAAATCACATTCCCCAATGAGGTGCACCCCTGCCAAGCCTGCTGCAATAATCTGAGATCCGACTTCATCTGACAGCATGCATGGAATGCACCCCTCCCCCTTCTCTCACTATGATAACGTTGAGAGTTGACACAGAGCTGAAGAAGCTTCTGGGTGAGGAGCAAAATCAGGGGTGAAATTCAGAAGGTTCTGACAGAACTAATAATGGAAATTTTGAGTAGTTCGGAGAACCGGCAAATACCACCTCTAGCTGGCCTCAGAGTGGCGTGGGAATGCAGATTTTGCAGTATCCTTCCCTTGCCACACCCACAGAACTGGTAGTAAAAAAAATTTGAATTTCACCAGTGAGCAAAACGTCTTCAAAGGAAAACCAGAAAGTCCAGTTGCCTCTGGGGGGAGTGGGGGTGGGCGAAGAAAGCACCTTTGGGATCGAAATGGAAGAAGTTTTTGGCCTCCTCAGAGTAGCCTCCTAACCCAAACCACTCAAGTCAACTGATGCTGCAGAAACTCACGTCTGGCATATCTATAAGCAGAAATGCTTTTGTGTCACTGCCACCCTAATGGCGATTCTACTGTGTTTCTCATCAATTGGAGGAAGGAAAGCAGAAAAAAAAAAAGGACACAAAAACGCTACCAGCCCGTCAGGCGAACCGCTCAATGGTGGTGCTTGATAAAGTTCGAGTTATCGCTGAACCTCTTCCCGCAGATCGAGCACTCGTACGGCTTCTCGCCCGTGTGAATCCGCTTGTGGACGATGAAGTTGGAGTAGTCATTGAACCGCTTCCCGCAATCCAGGCACTTGTAGGGCTTCTCGCCCGTGTGGATGCGCTTGTGGCGGGTGAGGCTGGAGCCCGTGTTGAAGCCCTTCCCGCAGAAAGAGCACTTGTACGGCTTCTCCCCCGTGTGGACCCGCTGGTGGATGAGGAAGGCGGCTCGGCTGACGAAGCTCTTCCTGCACTCCGAGCAGTTGTAATACTGGTCGCCGGAGTGGGTCCGCTCGTGGGCGATGAGGTTGGAACGGCGCCGGAAGACTTTGCGGCAAATCAGGCAGGTGTTGTCCGGCTCACTGGGAAAGAGGCTGGGCTGCAGGACGCTCTCGTCCAAGTCCTCGTAGGTCCCCTGGGAATTGATGAATTTGCCCTCCGCCTTCTCCTCGCTGTTCCAGTAGAGGGTTTCCGATGCTTCTCCCGGATTGGGAGAACAGGAGACGCCGGGCTCGCCTCTCCCGGACCACTCCCAACCTGACTCTCGATCTTCGCTGTCTTCCTCACAGAACTCCTCCTCATCTACATAAAACGGATATATAGATAGATCCATATACATTGAATCAATCAATCAATCAATCAATCAGCTGGCATCCTCCTCTACCCTGCATTTGTCATCCATACATCATCTGTCTTTGTCTCTGTCTGTCTATCTATCTTCCATCCATCTAACATCTATCCATTATCCTATCTATCTATCTATCTATCTATCATCCATCCACATCCACCTATCATCTATATCTATCAACTCTATCTATCTATCCATCCATCCATTATCCACCCATCTCTATCCATCCATCCATCATCTATTCATCATCTCATCCATCTATCCATCCATCCTCATCCATCATCTATATCTATCATCTATCCATTATCCTATCTATCATCTATCTATCTATCTATCTATCTATCTATCTATCTATCTATCTATCTATCTATCATCTATCTATCTATATATCTCTCTCTCTATCATCTATCCATCTATCATCTATCCATCCTCATCCCTATCATCTATCTATATCTCTATCTCATCTATCTATCCATCCATTATCCATCCATCATCTCATCCATCATCCATCCATCCTCATCCATCTATCATCTATCTATATCTATCATCTATCCATTATCCTATCATCCATCCATCCATCCATCCATCCATCCATCCATCCATCCATCCATCCATCATCCATCTAGCTATATCTATCATCTATATCTATCATCTCATCTATCTATCCATCCATCATCAATTCATCATCTCATCTGTCTGTCTGTCTGTCTGTCTGTCTGTCTGTCTATCATCTATCTATCTATCTATCTATCTATCTATCATCTATCTATCTATCTATCTAATCTATCTTCCATATCTATCTATCTATCTATCTATCTATCTATCTATCTATCTATCTATCTATCTATCTATCTATCTATCCTATCATCTCTATCCATCCATCCATCCATCCATCTATCTCTATCCATCGATCCAAATAAATGAAAATGAACAAATCAATCAATCTGCTATAATCCTCATTCTCATCATCTATATATTTTTCTCACAATTTCTCATCATTTAGTTTATAAACTTATATCTAAGTAAATTGAACTAATCTCCTTGAATCTTCACTTTCTAACATAAAGGTGTGCTTACGTATATTTAAAAAAAATATTCTGTACCTCACATAATTTCTCGTCTATATAAATATTTTTATAAACCTATATCTAATTGAATCAATCAATCAAGCTCCATTGGCTTTGCCTGTCAGAAGGTTGCAAAAGGGGATCACATGACCCGAGGAGACTGCAACGGTCATAAATGTGAAGCGGTTGCTAAAACCCCGAATTTTGATCCCGTGACCACGGAGGACGCTGCAACGGTCCCAAGGAGTTTCCCTCAGCATTTCCCCAAAGCGTTTCCTTTGCGGAGTGCAACCGCCGCCAGAGGGCCTCACCCAACAGCACCACGTGTTGGTCGCTCTCCCGCTTCGTCTCTCTAAGGGGGGGTCTCTGCCAGCTTTCCAGGGGAGCCTTCTCCGTCAAGTGGTCCTTCTCCAAGAGGCTGACGGCCTGAAACAGAAGAGAGAGTCTCCCAGCCCTTCAGTTGAGCAAGAGAGTTTCAGGGCACGCGGGCTGAGGGACCCTTCTGGATGCCTTTGGAGCGAGAGGCTGACCCTGCAGTATTCCTGGCCATGTTCTCGGACACTGTTTCCCTTGGCTTCTCTGGGCGGAGAAAGAGGGAGGGGCCCTGGGTCACCCACTTGACCTCATGCCCAGAGCAGAATTAGAACTCAAGGTTTTCCAGTGCGTTGACTGGAGCTTTTGTCCACTGAATCAAATTGGCTGCCCTCCCAATGCATTAGCCAGATTGGCTCTTCTAACTTCCCAATATTCTTTCTATAACCTTAGTTTTATTTATTTCTTCCTGCCTGACATCCTATTCCCTTTCTCTCTTCCCTTCCCCCCCCCGCTTTTTTCATTCCTTTCTTTTTCTTTACTCTTTCCTTCTTTTCTCTCCACTGTCTCTCTTTCCTTTCCCTTTCCTTCCTCCCACATCCCCTTCCTTTCTTTTCCGTTCCTTTCCTTTCCTCTTTTCTTTCCCCTTGCCTATCCCTTCCTTTCTTTTCCTTTCCTTTTTTTCATTCTTCTTTTTCTTTACTTTCTGTCTTTCCTCTCCATTCTTTCTTTCCTTCCTTTCTTTTTCCTCTTTCCTCCCTCCCTCCTTCCCACCCACCATCCCTTTTCTCTTTCCCCTTTTCTTCTTTCCCTTCCTTTCTTTTGTTCCTCTTTCCCTTTCCTTTTATTCCCCTTTCCTTTTCTTTCCTCTTTTCTTTCCCCTTGCCTATCTGTTCCTTTCCTTTCTTTCCCTTTCCTTTTTTCATTCCTTTCTTTTACTTTACTCTTTCCTCTCCATTCTCTTTCTTTCCTTTCCCTCTCCTCTTTCCTTTCTTTTTCCCTTTCCTTTTATTCCTCTTTCCTTCCCTGTTTGCTTTTATTCCCCTCTCCTCTCCTTTCCTTTTTCCTTTCCCTTTCCCTTTCCCCCTCTCCCCTTCCCTTCTGCCCCATCCTCCTCTCCAGAGACAGCCTGGCCGAGGTGGCACAGTGGTTAAATGCAGCACTGCAGGCTACTTCAGCTGACTGCAGTTCTGCAGTTTGGCTGTTCAAATCTCACTGGCTCAAGGTTGACTCAGCCTTCCATCCTTCCGAGGTGGGTAAAATGAGGACCCGGATTGTTGGGGGCAATATGCTGACTCTGTAAACTGCTTAGAGAGGGCTGAAAGCCCTATGAAGCGGTATATAAGTCTAACTGCAATTGCTATTGCTATTCCCTTCTTCCCACCCACCGAGAGACAACCCCACCCCACCCCAGGGGCATCCCCCTCACCTGCTCTTCCTGGCCTTTGCTCTCTTCCTCTCGCAGCAGGAAATCCTCCGCCAGGATCACAGCCTGGGTGCAGGTCAGAGGGCGACACTCCCGCACCCAGCCTTGCAGTTCCGGGGGCAGGATGGCCAGGAACTGCTCCAGCACCACCATCTCCAAGATCTGCTCCTTGGTGTGCTGCTCCGGTTTCAGCCACTGGTGGCAGAGCCTTTGGAGGTGATAGCAGGCTTCCCGAGGCCCATTGGCTTCCTGGTAGCCGAACTGCCGGAAGAGGCAGCACTCGTCGTTCCAGCTGATGGTCTGATGGCCCCGGGGAAGCCTGGCACTTTTCGGACCATGGAGCCTCTTCGGAGGCGCCATCCTGTGGGCTTCTCCACTCAGGCTGATTGTGAGCTGGGTCCCTCGCTCGGCTCGAGGCTGCTGGGGGCAACTGGCTCTCCTTCGGAAGGAGGCCGGGAACGGGCGAGGGTCGCTTCTGGGGAGAGGCGTCCGAGGCTGTGGGCTTCCCCCTTCCAAGGAAGGAGCTTCCAGAACCTTCAAGAATTCCTGCAGCTGAGACTCCCAGCGTTGCTGCAGGTTCCTGCAGGGCTCCGGGGATGTTTTCTCGGGATCCGCCCTCTCCCAGAAATCCTGGATGCGGCCTGTGGGAATCAGGCGGGAGCCGGGGCCCACTCCCTTCTCTTTCGTGGCCCCCGCCAGGAGCCGTTCTCCCATCTGCGTCCCTTTCCCTTGCTCGGCCTTCAAAGGACTTGTAGCAGATTTCTCCCTGAGCTCCGCCGCCATTTTCTTTCTCTGGGCTACAGTCGACGGGATTGATGCTCCTGCGAGTGATGGCAACGCTGCCCCTGCCTCAGAAGAAAATTGGCATGGAGATCAAAACCAAGTTACTAAAACAACAGACAGAACTAAAAGGGAGAAAAAAGAGTGGGAAGAAAAAATATAGAAACTACAAAAACAAGAAAAAGAAAAAGCTAGGCGAATGAGTGGAAAGAAAAGAATATAAGAGAGGTGGAGTTCCTGAAAGACTAAGAGAAAATGGTTGGAAGGAGGAAAGAAGGAAAAGGATTTACTAGAAGAATAGAATGAAATACGGTAATGCTGCCAATGTTATACAGCTAATATGTGAGAGAAATCATATCATATTAATTGTGGACAATTAACTAAGTGAAATGTTTACTGTTGTGGCCCAGCAGGAGCCGTTGGAGCTGCCACCAGACTCCGACAGCGAGGGGCCCTATGAGTCGGTTCTGGAGGACGTGGAGGACCCTGGACAGGGTTCAGACTCTGAGCAGGGCGCAGAGAGACTGGTTGGCTACCAGGTGGCGCCTGAGCCTTGGACCAGTGGGGAGGAGACAAGGGAGAGTGAGCAGGACGCCAGCAGTGAGTTGTTCCTGGATGCACTTCATCAAAGAGCTACTAGGCGTCAGGAACAATTACTTAATTACAGGAGGTAATTGCGCTCAGCTGGTGGTCATTAGGCTCCTCTCCAGACTATAAAAAAGACTGCTGGTGCACAGGGGCCTCTTGCAGTAGTCAACGCATTGACTAAACAGAACTGTTGTAACTAACTTGGCAGGCTAGGTTGCTGCCAAGGTTTGTCTGAGTTGCTGCCAAGGTCCTTATCTGTTTGTTTGCTTGGCTTTCAGCCACCAAGATTTTGGTCAATGTATTAAAGTACATTCTAGTTAAGCTTGTCTCGGCTTTCGTTACTGGACAGAGGAGGGGGTCAGAACAGTTTACTATACAAAATTCAATTTCTGGATATACGTTATGGATAGTAACACAAAATTAAGAGATGGAAGTGAAATGTTAGATTTGATTACTTTGATTTCTTCTTAATATATAAATACTGCCATTTGCTCCTCCAAATTAAAGCTGGAAAATATGGAAAGAAAAGAAGACGGCTGAAATTTGAAATGGGAATATGATGTAAAATGAGCTACGTGTAAGAGAAGATGTAAAGGGGGGGGGAACCCGGGCAACACTTTTGTTTATAAAAGAAGTTAAAAATATGAAAAATAGAAGAAAGAGGTAAGGAGAGGTGGGTGGAAGGGAGAGAAAGAGAAGGAGAGGAGGGTGGAAGGGAGAGAAAGAGAAGAAGAGGAGGGTGGAAGGGAGAGAAAGAGAAGGAGAGGAGGGTGGAAGGGAGAGAAAGAGAAGGAGAGTGGGCAGGAAGGGGAAGAGAGAGGGTAGGAGTAGGGGAGAGGTAAGGGAAGAAAGAAGGGGAAGTAGAGGAGGAAGGAAGGAAGTAGAGAAGGAAGGGAAGGAGAAAAGAAAGGGAAAATAAGGTGGCGTTACAACAGGCGCTAGGGATGGTAAACAAAGTAACTCAAACTGTATATTATAACCTTTTAAATGGAATAACAAAAGTATAAGAATGGCAAAGAAAAAGAATAACTATGTGAATGTATACCTATAACTGTATGTAAGAGAATAAATGACAGTAAGAATATAAAGCACAATACAGGTAAACAATATTTGGTTATAAATAGCTAAGTATAAATAAATATAGAATTGTACATAAAAATGGATAACGAATAAGGAGACCATGAACGCAAGATAGAAATGTATAGAAGGGAAAACACTAACTGTAAAGAAACCAATACAGAACTGCTGTATGATATATGATGGAACTTCTTGTTCCTATGTTGTTTTAAGTCATCATGTGTTCGTTTTTGTTGATGTGTTTAAGTGTTTAAAATAAAAAAATTTAAAAAAATAAATATGAAAAATAAAAATAAAAAACTTTGCTTCGAAAGCCCTTTGAAACAAGCCACGACGCCACAAGCCACGATCGGCAGCCTGCAACCCCAGCGAAGCCTTTGGTACAACTTTCCCACCTTCCTCCCCTGAAATCGCTTCACGCGGATGTTCTTTTTTTGGGGGGGGAGGGGGTGTCCTCCCTTCCCCCCCACCTTTTTTCTTATTTTTTTTAATTAATAAATTAATTTATTTTGCAAACTCTCCTTATCGTTGCATTTCAGGAAAGGCTGCAGCCCGCGTCTCCCCCCGTTTGTTTGTTTTTTCCTCTTTCCCATTTTTTTAAGCCGCCTGCAAGCGGACCAGAGCGGGAACTGGCGGCTCCCTTTCCCCCCCTCCCCCCTCCCTCCCTTTCCCGGGATTGCTGCGAGCAGCTCGGCCTCCTCTCCTTCTTCCCCGGCAGGGCAAACTTCCTCCATCTGAACTCTCCCACCCCGCCCTGGCCATCCAAGCCCGGGAGTCCCGCCCGGCAGAAGGGGAAAAAGTCGGGCTCCCCATCCGGGGAAAGGCGCCGCCGCCGCCCCGCCGCCCTTTTGCACTCACCCCGATCTCCCTCCCACGAGCTGGGAAATTCAAAGGCCACTTTCCCACGGGAGGCGGGGCCGGAAGTGACCGGGACTGTTTACATCCCGCCCTCCCGGCCGCAACTTCCTGTCCTCTCTAGGAAGCGGGGAGGGCTGGGGTTGAAAAGGTGAAAAAAGGGGAAGGAGGGAAGGCTAGATATAACAAGAGATGGAAGCGAGGTCATCTAGTCCAACCCCCCCTGCTCAAGCAGGAGACCCCGCGCCATTTCTGAGAGATGGGCAAGGAGGTTCTGCTAACTGTAACCTCTTCACCTCCACCTCTTTTTAAAAGGAGCTCCTGGGAGTGGAAGGGCCACCTGTCTGAAGTGGGATAGGGAGGGTCTCTTGCTTGAGCAGGAGGGTTAGACTAGAAGACCTCTAAGGACCTGTAGGAAGTTAAAAACCCACCCCTCTGCAAGAAAAATGAAATATCCTGGGAAATATTAAGAAGCCGGCATATTATATTTCCCTGGATCAGAAATGGAGAAACATGTTTTTAGGCAGGAGGAAGACTCACTCTTAATAACCCCCAACTTTGTCAATGGGCCATTTAAAAAGCCTATTCTACATAACAAAGAGCTCCCCCTTCAGCTCGAGGGTGATGGGATTAAGGCATGATAGTATTACTCCTTTGCCCATCTCTCCATAGGGCACCTGGGAAGAAGCAAGGCTCAACCAAACTTGGACTCAAAGCACAACCTATAGAGTTGACCCTGCATGGCCCCATGGGAGTCTGACAACCAACCAGAATACAAGCTCAAGATCAGAGAGGGCATAAAGATAGGAACTTTCAGCATCTCTCTCTTTTTTGCTTCTTCACCCAAAACCTTGAAGCATGTGATCACCTTTTTCCCTAGGATCTCAAGCCATGTGGTCCATTAAATCTTTTCAAGCAGCCTCCATGTTTCCAGTGTCTTTTCCCCCACTTGGAACTGAACCCAGAAGGATATTTCTTCCAACAAACCCTTCCAACTCGATTAATTGATTATTGAGTGACAGATACTTGGCTGGCTGGGGAATTCTGGGAGTTGAAGTCCACCCATCGTAAAGTTGACAAAAAACACTAAATTTAGGAATGGGGAGACTTTCTGGTGCAGGTGGTCAGTAGTATAATATTAATAATATTAAATGGAATTGAGCTGGACTGTACCTTGGAGGTCTTCTAGTCCAGCCTCCTGCTCAAGTAGGAGACCCTATGCCTATATCATTTCAGATAGATGCCTGTCCAATCTCCTCTTAAAAACCTCCAGCGATGAAGCACTCACAACTTTTGGAGACAAGCTGTTCCACTGGTTAACTGTCCTCACTGTTAGGATATTTCCCTTTAATTCCAGGTGGTTTCTCTCCTTAATCAGTTTATATCGTTTCTTGTTTGCCTTCTGGTGCTTTGGAGAGTAATTTGACCCGTTATTTGTGGCAGCCCCTGAGATACTGCAACACTGCTATCATGTTAATTGTTACTTTTAAAGCCCTACATGGTATCGGACCTGGCTACCTGAGAGATTGCCTCCTGCCAGTTACCTCCCAGAGGCCTATAAAATCGCACAGACTAGGCCTCCTCCGGATCCCATCTGACGGTCAATGTTGGCTGGCGACTCCCCGGGGGAGGGCCTTCTCTGTAGCTGCTCCGGCCCTATGGAACGATCTCCCTGTTGAGATCTGGACCCTTACTACCCTTCCGGCCTTCCGCAAAGCGACCAAGACCTGGCTGTTCCGGCAGGCCTGGGGCTGTTGATTTTGTCCAGCCCCATCCTAAGTTGTGAATGTTGTGGATTTTTTAATGTTGTTTGTTCTTTGTATGTCCTCCCCCTCCTTTTTTACCTGTAAGCCGCCCTGAGTCTCTCGAGAGTGGGCGCCATACAAACTAAATAAATAAATAAATAAATGTTCCCCTTAGTCCTTCTTTTCTCTAGACTGGCCGTATCCAATTCCTGCTGCTGTTCTTCATGTTTTAATCTCCAGGCCTTTAATCATTTTAATTGCTCCCCTTTGCACTTTCCCCCAAAGTCTAAACATTTTTTTTGTGGTAATGTGACCAAATCTTGATGCGGCATTCTCAGGCTTTTTATAGCCTAAGGCTTTATAAACCGGTACGAATACTTTATGTGATTTTGATTCTATATCTCCGTTTATATAACCATGGTTGTGTTGTCCTCAACTGACTATATGCACTTTTGTTGGCAAGGTGAGGTCTCTGCTTTTTAATATGCCGTCTAGATTTGCCATAACTTTCCTCCCCGGGAGCAAACGGCTTTTAATTTCTTGGCTGCAGTCCCCATCTGCGGTGATCTTGGAGCCCAGGAAAATAAAATCTGCCACTGCCTCCATTTCTTCCCCATCTATTTGCCAGGAGTTGAGAAGGCCGGATGCCATGATCTTAGTTTTCTTAATGTTGAGTTTCAAGCCAACTTTTGCACTCTCCTCCTTCACCCACATCAAGGAGCTCTTTAGTTCCTTCTTCACTTTCTGCCATTAGAGTGGTATCATCTGCGTTCTAACAGTAACCAAGTCTAAAAAAAGGTCAACCACTTCCTTAAATAGTTTTTGAAAGAGTATGTGTGTTTAGGTCCGGATCTTGGTGTGTGTCAACTTGCCCCAATTGTGATTTACAGCCCACATCTGCTTCTTATGTACTGTGTTGATTTTCCAAGAGTGGATTACCATGAAGCTATCCAAAACACAAAACTCTTTCTAAATCAAATTTATACTTATGGGCAAAACTTATGCAATTACATGAAACTTCCCATGGAGAAATTAAAAAGGGAAACGTCATTCTGAGACAGCAATTACACATCTACTAATCAACGTAAACTAATCTGATGTGGACTAGCCTGCTGAAACAGCAGCTCCCCAGAGATCCTTCCAGGTCCTCCATCCCAACTGATCACCTTCCAAGATTTCTTGAAAACCTGATCCATTCCACAGGATTTGGAGCAGGGTGACTGCTGGGACCTCATCAGTTGCTCTTTGGTGTGTGCTATGTATGGTATGCCTTTTTCAAGAGGCAAATGGACTTTCTTGTTTTTCTTTGAAGGCGTTCCACTTGTCATCCAAGAAGCTTCTTCAGCTCTGACTGGATGGTGGGGAATGGAAGGATTTATACTCCTCGAAGACGGCTGGTCATAAATCTTTCTATTCCCCACCATCCAGTTAGAGCTGAAGAAGCTTCTTGGATGAGAAGTAAAATACCTTCAATTAAAAAAAATCCTGAAAGTCCAGTTGCCTCTTGAAAAAAAGGACCTTTGAGATAACCATGAGCTGGATGACTGAGAGGCTCCATAGACATATGTATGGTATTATTTATTTTCTTCATTTTACTACTCCATATTTTTTTATAGTGTAAGCTGCCCAAAATCACTTGAGATGAGCAACTTCTAAACTGAATTAAGCAAGCAAAAAACAAGAACTTTTTATAGTTCTATCATAGTAGTACCTGGTAGCAAGCACTACCCACCCACTAAAACTCCCCTCCTCAAAATAACAAGAAACAAGACATATATCCCATAACCTTATTTCCTAGAGGCTATATTGCCAAACGTATTCGCTCACCCATCCAAATAATCAGAATCAGGTGTTCCAATCACTTCCGTGGACACAGGTGTATAAAATCAAGTACCTAGGCATGCAGACTGTTTTTACAAACATTTGTGAAAGAATGGGTCGCTCTCGGGAGCTCAGTGAATTCCAGCGTGGAACTGTGATAGGATGCCATCTGTGCAACAAATCCAGTCGTGAAATTTTCTCGCTCCTAAGTATTCCACAGTCAACTGTCAGCTGAATTATAAGATCGTGGAAGTGTTTGGGAAGGACAGCAACTCAGCCACCAAGTGGTAGGCCACGTAAACTCGTCCAACATCCTTGTGTGACCTCACAAATGCACTTCTAGAAAAATGGTCAAAAATTCCCATAAACACACTCCTGAACCTTGTGGAGTTGAAGGTGTTATAGCTGCAAAGGGAGGACCGATGTCATATTGAACCCTATGGATTAGGAATGGGATGTCACTTACAGTAAGTTTATATGCGAATAAAGGCAGGTGAGCAAATACTTTTGGCAATATAGTGTATGTAAAAGTACTCCTCAATTTACAACCGCTTGTTTAGTGGCTACCATCCCATGGAAAAGGCTGCCTCGTGGTAAATTCTCCTTCACTGGAGATCTTGAAACAAAGTCTGGTTCCCCATTTGCCAAAATTGTTCTAACAGCTCCTGGGCTGAGCAGGAGGTTAGACTAAATGACTTCTGAGATACCTTCCACTCTAGTGTTCCATTCAGCAGACAATCCTGTCATGTTCAAGGCTGTTTTGTCTCAGATAATGGTGGCTCTTGTGACTAGTGCCAAGGGCAGAGGATTGGAGTAGAACTGTGATGGCAAACCTATGGCACATGCAGAGCTCTCTCTGTGGGCACGCCAGCTGTCGCCCCAGCCCAGCTCCACCGTGCATGCATGTGCGCCTCCCACAAGCCAGCTGGCCTTCAGGTTTATGCCATGCATGCATGGGGGGAAGAGGCATGCAGGGGACACGTGTGTGCACAGGGTGGGGGAAACGCATGCGGGAGTGGGGTGCATGTGCCTTATATTGCATCTTGCTTATATTGCCACTTGCCATATTGCCACATATTGCCACTTGCCAATATTGCCATATTGCCACTTATATTGCATCTTGGAGGTTCATGCAGCGCCCCCACGCCCCATTTTGGCTTCCAGGTTGGTGCAGGAGGCTTTCCAGGCCTACAACAGGATGTGGTGTCCCCCCCCCTCCCCCGTGTCCTTTTTGGGGTCTGGAAAACCTTCTAAACTAACCAACCAACCAAAAACTGACGATGGGGGGGAGGAGGGGGGACGGGACAGGGTGCATGCACAGCCAAGTTGACTGAGGGGTTCTGGGAGTTGAAATCTCCACACATCTTAAAACTGGCCTGGTATGAAAAGCGCTTCCCTATGCATACAAAGTTTCCAGTTTCCAGGGTGCATGAATACCTATGGCAGGGGGCTTCAAATTTGTTAATTTTTAGACTTGTGAGCTTCAACCATGGATGGCTGGGGAATTCTGGGAGTTGAAGTCCACAAGTCTTAAAGTTGCCACGTTTGGAGACCTCTGATTTATGGTTTCACCAACATACCAAATCCAGATTTTGATCTTCATCAACACTTAGAATAGAATAGAATAGAATAACAGAGTTGGAAGGGACCTTGGAGGTCTTCTAGTCCAAGCCCCTGCTTAGGCAGGAAACCCTACACCACTTCAGACAAACGGATATCCAATCTCTTCTTTAAAACTTCCAGTGTTGGAGCATTCGCAATTTCTGGAGGAAAGTTGCTCCACTGATTAAATGTTCTAACTGTCAGGGAATTTCGCCTTAGTTCTAAGTTGCTTCTTTCCTTGATTAGTGTTTTACTTAACAAATGTGGAAAGGAAAATCGTAAAATGAGGCAAAACTCCACTTAATCGGGCTTAGCACAACCTGTGAACTTTATAACCGAAATTTAGGAGCTCTGCTTTCCCCGTGTAAGGTTTGAGAATAGTTGAGACCCATAGAAGTTTGAGGATATATCCAAGTCACAAGGAGCCAAACATGAGACTTAAACAGAGGCTTGAATAACAATCAGCATTTAATCTTTGATCAAAGCTTAAAGACATGATGGTCAGTTGTTCCCAACATACCCCAAGGATATGCAGGGAAAAACTACACTTCAATAGGTGGTGTAGCTCCTTTTTGTACAGTTAGAAACATCATAAAATAACATCCTGGCTTCTTTGATTTTTTTATCCTCTGGACAGGATAGAGTATCTTAATTATCCCCTTCAGCTTATCTCTTTATCTCTCTCAATTGATCACTTAGATTCTCATGAGACATCAAAGGTTTTACAGCACTTTACAGAACCTTTCCGGGATAAATTCTATGCCCATAGATTGCAAATTGATGAGTTCAAATGGCAAGGATCACACGTTTTGACATTTGCCAGATATTTTATAGATCCTAATACGTTACAAATACAAGGCATAATATATGTGTGTTACAGAAAACAAATGTAAAACCAACAAATTTGTATCCTTATTACTGTTCCCCTTCACCGGACATAAAAACCCGCTGCTGGAGAATAATTTCAACGGGTGGATTTGCAATTTGCCATTTCCAGGTGATGCTTGAGCAGGGGGTTGGACTAGAAGACCTCCAAGGTCCCTTCCAATTAATAAATTTCTGCCTGGAGCGCACAGCAATTAACCTTATCCTAAGCTCAGCCAGCATTTAAAAATAAAACAAAACCAGAAACCCTAACTCCATCACCTCGTTTTGCTCTGCACCGTTTCACCCACCCCTAAAACACAGAAAAATAAATATATTACCTAGGTAGGATCCCTAACTCATCGGCTGGGAAATTGAAACCCTACTTTCCCACAGGAGGCGAAGCAGGAAGTAGATTATACAATCTGTGACCCACCTTTGCCCAACTAGTTTTTGGTTTTCTGGGAAATCCAAACACTCAACTCTTTTAACCCCTTTGTCGAATTTACAAAAGCTGATCGCAACAAGTTCCTAGCATATGAACGCCTTTCCTTCCCAAACACATGGCCGTCCGGATGTTTGCTGGACTACGACTCCCGAAATCCCCCGCGCGAGTTGCGAGAGGCGGCGAATCGCAAGACATTCCAGGCGTCGGTTAGTCAGTGGAAGGAAAGGTTACGACCACGGAAATGGGGGGGGGGGGTGACGAGCCGCTCTAGGAAAAGGAGGAGGTCTTGCCTTCCTTCTTTTAACCCTTCGAAGCCCGCGCTGCAGAAGAGAGCCCCAGAATGACAAATCCATCTCTTCCTCCTCTCTTTCTTAGTATTTTGGGCTGGCTGGTTTAAAAATGGCCCTGAACAGAGATTTATTTATGGAAATAACCCTTGGGATAACCTTGCCCAATTTGTTAAGCCTGGATTTCTAAAGAACAGCAGCCAGTGTTTGTTATTCGGGGTTAGTTAGCCCGAATCCAACAGTGTTCTGACATAATAGCTGGAATCAAATCTTTTACAGGTGGTCCTTAACTTACGACCACCATGGAGTCCAACAACATCCGACAGTTGTTAAAAGTGAGCTTTGTCCCCCCATTTTACGACTTTTCTTGCCGCAGTTGCTAAGTGAATCACCGAGGTTGTTAAGTTAGGAACACGGTTCTTAAGTAAATCTGGATTCTCCATGGACTTTGCTTGTCAGAAGGTCGCAAAAGGTGGATCGCATGACCCTAAGGACACTGCAACCCGTCATAAATGTGAGTCAGTTGTCAAACATCAAACAGAAGCTGTGGCGACCCAGTGGTTAGAGTGCAGTACTGCGGGTTAATTCTGTTATCTGCCGGCAGTTCAAAACTCACCAGTTCAAATCTCACCAGGCTCCAGGTTGATTCAGCCTTCCATCCTTCCGAGGTGGGTAAAATAGCAATAGCAATATAGCAATATAGCAATAGCAGTTAGACTTATATACCGCTTCATAGGGCTTTCAGCCTTCTCTAAGCAGTTTACAGAGTCAGCATATCGCCCCCCACAGTCTGGGTCCTCATTTCACCCACCTCGGAAGGATGGAAGGCTGAGTTAACCTTGAGCCGGTGAGATTAGAACCACTGAACTGCAGATAACAGTCAGCTGTAGTGACCTTCAGTACTGCACCCTAACCACTGCACCACCTCAGTAAAATGAGGACCCAGATTGTTGGGGGCTCTGTAAAACTGCTTAGAGGGGGCTGTGAAGCTGTGAAGCGGTACATAAGTCTAAATGCTATTGCTATTGTTATGCTATCCAAATGGGGACACTGCAATGGCCATGTGAAAAATGGTTGTAAGTCACTTTTTTCAATGCCATTGTAACTTTGAACTATCACTGTTACAAATCAAGGACTACCTGTATTCCAGAGGTGGGTTCCTACCAGTTCGCACCTATTCGGTAGAACCGGTTCGTCAAATCTACCGAACCAGTTAGAAGAGGTTCCACCAGTGGACCCCGAAAGCAGGCCACACCTACAGAAGAGGTTCCAAATTTTTTTGAAACCCACCAGTTGTGAAACCCGCAGTTTTAATGATCTAGTAATATTTCCTTATACATTTTAGGGACTTTACCTTACATAATTGGTGTTTTCTTTCATACTTTTGGATTTCTAATTTCTGTTTCCGTTAGTTGGCTATTGCTAAAACCAATCCCACGTGAAAAAGTATTCAAAGCCTTCTTGATTTTAATTGTCAATTTATTTATTCCTGCACATTGTAATATTTATTCATTTACATATCTCTGTTTTTCCACTGTTGTGCAAACACAATTCCAGCAGCTGCTAACATGTGTAAAATTAAATATATATTATACTCCCTTTCAAATAGCCAACAAAATATTTCTGGTTTTAATTCCATGTCTTCCTTTACGATTGCTTCTAACCACTAACTTCTGAATAGCTACTTGGACCGACCTAAGTACTAATTCATAATTTCATATCCGGTCACATGGGTGGCAAGCCACTCCCACAAAGGAGGCCACACCCTCCTTTGTAGGTTCCAACAATTTTTGAAACCCACCACTGCTGTATTCCATAGGTTAACCTTCCCCAACATGGCCAAACATATGTAATAGGTTGCCAACCCCATCCAAGTATCTTAAAAGTTCTAGGGGGTTAAGAAATACTGACTTCATGGTATGAAAATTCTCATCATATCTTGGCACAACATGCCAAATCACCATAAATCATGGTTTGCAACCTCAAATGGGTAGGTAAAAACCGAGCCCTATTAAGATAAGGTAACTTTTATTGCCATTTTTTTTCCCTATGGGCACTCTGGCACAGGTTAAAAACGAAATTTGGTTGTTAGCATGCTGGTGAAGCGGGACCTCCAATTAAATCACAATTTGGTGGAGTGAGTCTTATGCAGTGTGACTCAAGCCATGGCCCTTGGATCTGGCATCTATTTCTTGCAGGAAATCGTCGAAGTCCTGCAGCTGGGGGCCTCTCTTCCGATGGAGGGCTGCTGGCCGTTCATTTGCTTCCCCCTCTAATCCCATGGCAGTGGCGTTCACCATGGCTCTGTGCAACGGGTAGAGGTGACGGCGAGCCTATGACATTCGTGCCACAGGTGGCATGCAGAGCATTTGTTAGGACACATGAGGCCCTGTCAGCTCCAGCACACATGTGCACAATGGCCATCTGACTTTGGCCTTCATTTTCGGCTGTTTTTCGTCCTCCGGAAGGGGAAAAAACAACCCAACGTGGAAACCGGAAGTTTGGGAATGGACTTCCGGCTTGCATGTTGGGCCGTTTTTCACCCTCCGGAGACTTCCATGAAGCCTCCTGAAGCCTCCAGGGGGTCGGAGGAGGCTGTTTTCATTCTCCACAGGCTCCTAGAAAGCCTCTGGAGCCTGGGAGGGTGATGATGAAAGAAATGTCCTTCTGGGTTCGGCTCTAAGTGGGGGGAAAGACACTGGAGACATGGAGGCTGCTTGGAAAGATGGTTTTAATGGTGGACAGGACCACATGGCTTGAGCTCCTGAACGGAAAAGGTGATCACACGCTTCAATGTTGGTGGAGAAGAGAACAGAAGGGAGGCTGGGATGCCAGCCACTGGTTTTATGCCCTCTCTGGTCCAGGTTTGGTTGAGTTTTCAGATGCCATGTGGTGAATTGGGTAGAGGGCCAATATTATCATGCCTTAATCCCATTACTCTAGAGCTGAAGGGGAGAACTCTTTATTATGTAAAGGGTCTGGCTTGCCCACCTTAATGGCCCATTGACAAAGTAGGTGGGGGCAGGAAGCTGCAGGGAGCTATTCTCTCTTTATAAAACATGTTTCTTCCTTTTCACTTCCAGGGAAATATAATATTCTGCCATTTCAATATTTCCTAGGATATTTCATTTTTCTGGGAGAGGGCTGGGTGATAGCTTTCCACAGTGAAAAAAGGGGTTCATCGTGCCATCCCACACCAAAAGGGGGGAAGGGGAGAGGGGAGGGGGTCTCACACGCATGCGTAGGGGGGGTGTACGAGCATAGAATTATGGATGTGGGTATGCCCACGCATGACAAACACCCCCCCCCCGCGCTGCCCCCGCTTTTGGCGCGTGATGGCAAAAAGGTTAACCCTCACTGATCTAGCACTGGACACTGGCAGAATCAAGGAATAGAACCAGATGATTGGGTTCCCATCGAATTTCTCCCTGAATCGAGGTGGTTCGTTCCACACTGGCCCTCCCTCATCTTGTTGGGCCCCATCTGCCTGAGCCTGGTGCACTTGGCAGTCTGCATTGATTGTGGCTCTTGGAGGGGGGGCGGTTGCCCAATCTGGGCAGCTTAGTAAATGTAGAAGATTTAAACAGCTTTTTCCAATGAAGAGTCCTCAGCATTTGTCCTCCCCCCCCCCACAAAACTTGAAACTCAGGAGTGCAACGGCTGCTTTTCAGAATAATTCCTTTAATTCAAAGGTTTAAGCTTTTGCACAGTTCTGCTTTTTTTTTCTTCAAAATGCTAGGAAAAGATACTCCCAGCCTCCTGGTTTTTGGTTACCCTGCATCAGTGATTCCCAACTTGGGGACTTCAATTCCCAGAATTCCTAGCAATGGGCCATGCTGCGTGATGTATTCTGGGAGTTGGAGTCCACCCATCCCACCCTGGCCAGGGGTGGGAAACGCTGCTCTGGAAAATGCACCAGGCTCTCCGCGGACAATGTCTCCAAAGAGTTAAAGTAGCCAGAGAGTTGGTTTGCCAGAGGCGGCCGGAAATGTAACAAGGATTTCAATAAAAAAGTGGAGAGGGAGAGGAAAAGGGAGGAAAAACAAATGTAGAATTTGAATCTGCCCTCCTTTCTCCCCGCTTTTGATCTGTGAAAAGTGCTTTTGATCTGCAACTTCTTTGCTTTGGGAAGAAGAGAGGGGTTCGAAGAGACATCCCAGAATATTCTCCCGAGCTTTTCCTTAATGGCTCCTTTTCCTTCCTCTTTAGACTCAACTTCATCTCGGGTTTCATTCTGAGACAGATCCTAGCTAAACCATGGTGGGGGCCGCCCTGTTTGACTTAGAAGAAATGTCCCTTAAGTTCTGGGAGTTGATGTGCAGGTAAGAGACCAACTCCTGGCAAAACAATCAATCTTTGCCTGCCTGCAGCCTGGCATGTCGCATTTTTGCCCAAGCCACACTCCTGATCCTGAAGAGCTGGATTGCAGCTCCCATCATTGTGCTGACTGGAGATAATGGGAGTTGTGGTTGGGTAGAAGCGATGCCCTATATGGAGTTTGTGCACCCACTGCAGGGTCCTGAGCTCTGGAAGATGGGGACTGATGGAGGGTTTGCTTGCGAAGGATTGGGAAAGTATATTCTGATTTATTTAGTCTTTTGCCTGGAAGTTCACAATTAACAATAGGATGCAACCTTTTCTTGATGGTGTGCACCTTCCTGTTATGCTTGAACTCATCATGGTGCTATTGTTGTTTTGTGTTAGGGTTGGAGTTTGTGGTTTTAAAATATTGTCACGCTTCCCCGCCACCCCCCGCCCTCCCCACTGTAGACATTTGTGGATAATAGGAGTAGCAGTTTTCCTGGTGTAAAGTCCAATACACTTAAGCTCATAAATGCCAAACAAGAAACTTAAAAGGAGGCTTGAATAACATAGCATTTAATCTTGATCAAGGTTAAATGGTCAAAGAGCCGAGGTGGCGCAGTGGTTAGAGTGCAGTACTGCAGCCACTTCAGCTGACTGTTAGCTGCAGTTCGGCGGTTCAAATCTCACCGGCTCAGGGTTGACTCAGCCTTCCATCCTTCCGAGGTGGGTAAAATGAGGACCCGGATTGTTGGGGGCAATATGCTAACCGTTTAGAGAGGGCTGAAAGCCCTATGAAGCGGTATATAAGTCTAACCGCTATTGCTATTGCTATTGCTAACTCTTCCAAACACATGTAAGATCCATGCAGGGAAGAGAAGGCATAGCTCCTTTTTATACAGTTAGAAATGTCATAAGATAACATCCTGGCTTCCTTATTGGTTTTGTATATTCCTGCAAAATGATACAATACCCCTCCATTAGACTTATCTGCCTTATCTCTTCCCTCTGATTGGCCATTTGGCCCCCTGTTGTGAAGGGGGGACAGATCAAAGGTGAGATATGTTCTTAGGCAGAGCGGGGGCAGATATGCAGGTGAGATAAGACCTTATGCAGAAGGGGGACAGATCAAAGGTGAGGCATATGTTTTGACAAATGCCAGGTACTTTACAGACCCCAATAACAGCATTTTTCCTTTAGCAGATTTTTTAAAATTATTTTTTTCCCTTCTACAACACCTTACAGTCATTATATCAGCATTTTTCCTTAGTTGCAGGAAATACAAATATCAGGGTCTAATGTGGCATATTTGTGTTACAATTACAAAGGGCACAACAGGCATAACAAAAGGCATAACATATATGGGTTACAGGAAACAAATATTCACAGCATGCAAGTATACAAAGGCATCATCTGGGATAATATTATTCAGTGTTCTGACCCCCTCCTCCGTCCAGTAACAAATGCCGAGACAAGCTTCACTGGAATGTCACAGCACTTTATTAGCAAGAAACCAAAACCTCGGTGGCTGAAAGCCAAGCATAACAAACAGATAAGAACTTTGGCAGCAACTCAGACTTTGACAGATAACAGCTTCTCCAGCGTTAGGAATGACGTTGAATCCTGCAAAACCAGGCTCCTCCCAGTCTCTCTTTAAATACTATCTTGAGAGGAGCCTAATTACAATCACTTGGGTCCAATTATCTTTGGTAACTGCGTAGCTGCTCTCTACGTCGATCTGCCCGTTGAACTCCCTTGGCTCCTCCCCACTGCTCCAATGCAGGACTTCAGGATCACACTCCCTTGTCTCCTTCCCACTGGTCCAAGGCTCAGGCGCCTCCTGGTGGCCAACCAGCCTCTCTGCGCCCTGCTCAGAGTCGGCACCCTGTCCAGGGTCCTCCACATCCTCCAGAGCTGACTCATAGGGCCCCTCGCTGTCGGAGTCTGGTGGCAGCTCCAACGGCTCCTGCTGGGCCACAGCAATTCAGTATATCCTTATTACTAATCCCCTTCACTGGGTTACTATTAAAGCCATCGTTGTTTTCATATCTGAATAGCATAGGGTTGTGATGTGGCACGCAGAGCCTCTCGGGGCACATGAGCCACTGCCCCAGCTCAGCTCCACCGCATATGTTCACGCACCTCCCGCCAGCTGATTTTCGGGTCTTTGCTGTGCATGCGTGGGGGGTGAGGCGTGTGCAAATCCCCCTCCGCAGGCCATTTTATGGTCCCAGGAGGCTGCAGGGAGGCGTAGTAGGCCCAATATGGGGCACTGGGTGGGTTCGTGTGTGCCCAGCGGTGGGATCCAGCCAGTTTGTGCCACTTTGGGAGACTGTTAACTTTCTGAGCAGTTTGATGAATAGTTGTTGGAAAAAATCATTAGGGCAGGGAATTATTATTTAAATCCCACTACTGGGTGTGCCCCCACCCCTCATGGCCCATTTTTGCTCCCAGGAGTCTCCACGCGGCCCATCATGCCAGGTAAGTGCAGGGCCTGTGTGGATGCTCTGGGAGGGCAAAAAATGGGTCTCCCAGAAATCCGGAAACGGCCCGTTTATGGCCTCTGGGGGCCTTCGGAGCTTGGGGGAGGCCGTTTTCACTCTCCTGGAGGCTTGAGGACACGGAGCCTGGGGAGGGCAAAGATGTCCCCTTCTACCATGGTGTAGGAGGCCAAGTAGGCCATGCCCACGCAACAACTGGGCAGACAATCAGTTGCTAACATTTTTCAATCCCCTGATTATATGGGATAAGAGAACCCAAATTTAAGGGACAGTGTTGTGGCCCAGCAGGAGCCATTGGAGCTGCCACCAGACTCCGACAGCGAGGGTCCCATGAGTCGGCCCTGGAGGATGTGGAGGACCCTGGACAGGGTTCCGACTCCGAGCAGGGCGCAGAGAGATTGTTTGGCCACCAGGTGGCGCCTGCGCCTTGCACCAGTGGGGAGGAGACAAGGGAGAGTGATCCAGAAACCAGCAGTGAGTTGTTCCTGGATGCACGCCATCAAAGAGCTACTCAGCATCAAGAACAATTACGCAATTACAGGAGGTAATTGCACTCAGCTGGTGGTCATTAGGCTCCTCTCCAGACTATAAAAAAGACTGCTTGTGACACACCCCTCTTGCAGAAGTCAACGCTTTAACTAAAGAGAACGTAACTAACTTGGCAGGCTGGATTGCTGCCAAGGTTTGTCTGAGTTGCCGCCACGGTTTGTCGGCCTTGCTGCCAAGGTCCTTATCTGTTTGTTTGCTTGGCTTTCAGCCACCGAAATTTTGGCTTCTTGCTATTAAAAGTACATTCTAGTTAAGCTTGTCTTGGCTTTCGTGACTGGACGGAGGAGGGGGTCAGAACAGATACCGTCTTGAAAAATAGAACAAGGGGTCTTAGTTCCCAACTCTCTCCGTCTTGCGCCCTGTAGATTTTACAGGACAATAGTGAAGTGCCATCTCTGGGCACCACAGCTGCCTTACGGAATTTCCCCCCTCCCTCCCTGCCAAGATTTGTCGTCCAATTTTGCTTTTCGACATGACAGAGATGGACGACAGTGATTTATTCTGCCAGGGGAGGGGACTAATTCTATTAATCATATTTAATTAATTTGACGTTAGGTTTCTAATGTTCCCTTTGGAACGATCTCCCCGTGGAGATTCGTACCCTCACCACCCTTCAGACCTTCCGCGCAGCCCTCAAGAACTGGCTATCCCGTCAGGCCTGGGGGTAAAGATTTGATTCGCCCCCACCCGAATGCTGAATGAATGTTGTTTATTCTTTTAATTACGTGTTATGTTATATGTTACTGTATGTATCCCCCTCCCATATAAGTTGTTAGCCGCCCTGAGTCTCCTCAGGGAAAAGGGCGGCCTATAAATAAACTTATTCCTATTCCTATTCCTATTCCTATTCCTATTCCTATTCCTATTCCTATTCCTATTCCTATTCCTATGCCTATGCCTATGCCTATGCCTATGCCTATGCCTATGCAATCCAATCAAATTTAGGAATTTCTTTTTGTCCTGGCCGCGCTGATTTCTTTGGAAGATGCCACTTGGAATGAAATCTCTTTTGCCTTTTTGTGAGGGAAAAGTGCTTTAGGTGTGAACTGGAAATTGGAGAATAAAATCCTTGTGATAACTGGTTTCACACACTCTACTAAGCGACGGTTATTTAATAATGGGTTGTTGAATTGCCCACAATGTGCTGGGTTTGCGCAACACACTAAATTTAGCACGTTATGTCTCTTTCCAGGAGAGATCCTCAGCCCAAGGTATCACCTGTAGGAGACTCATTAGCTTGACCTAAAACTTGTACAGATGACCCATCGCAAGACCAAAAGTTGGAGATAATGTTTTTTTGTGATGCTGGCTGCTACGGAGAGGAAGAGCCAACTCAGCCTTGAGCCAAAAATTCACCTCACCCAAAACAAAAATGAACGATAAGCTGCAAGAGGGACTCGACAAGGAAGAACCGATGGAGGAATTGGGACTAGGCCCAAAAACGTATCCCAGTTCCAACCACTTGGACACACAGATTAAGATTGAGCCAGGGGAAGAGATACCCCAAATTCCTGTACTGCAGTGGCAGGGATCCCCAAAAAGGAAACAGGGCCTTTTATCTAACCGGAGCAAACCACAGCTGTCAGAGCCCCCCGCACTGCAGGAGGACCTCAAAGCTTTTGGGGATGATTTGAAGTGGGTGAAAGAGGCTCGTTGGGGAGGAAGCAGACGGCCACCTGGCCCCAGAGAAGCCAAGAAGGCCAATGGCAACCTCAGGGCCCAGGAGACTGATGGGAAAAGGAAGGCGGCCATCTTGTGTGGGGAAGCCAGCTGCCAGGAGTGGCCACGTCAACGTTTTCGGCAATTTTGCTACAAGGAAGCTGAGGGCCCCCGCGAGGCTTGCATCCAACTTCGAGACTTCTGCCATCGCTGGCTGAAGCCGGAGAGGCACACCAAGGAGCAGATCTTGGAGCTGGTGATCCTGGAGCAGTTCCTGGCCATCCTGCCCCAAGGGATGCAGCGCTGGGTCCAAGAGAGCGGGGCAGAGACTTGTGCCCAAGCGGTGCACCTGGCCGAGGAGTTCCTCCAAAGGGAGGACCCGAATCCCAAAGACGAGGTGAGAGCGAGAGCAGGGGTGGGTGGGCTTCAAAAATTTTAGCAAGGGGTTCTCTGCCCGGTTGCTGGGTGGGTGTGGCCATGGTGGGCGTGGCCTAGTTGGTCTCCTGCACCACAGCAGGAGGGGGGAAGTTTTTGCCCTCCCCGGACATTTTCCTCGAGCCTCCAGGAGGACGAAAGGAAGCCAGAAATGGGCCCGTTTGCGGCCTTCTTGAACTTCCGGTAGGCCTGTTTTTGTCATCCCTGAGTCTCCTCACATGCCCTGCACTTACCTGCATCCCAAACTGCCCAGGAGGGGACTCCTGGGAGGGTAGGGGTGGGTGCGGCCAGCCAGGAGTGGGATTTGGAGGTTCTCCGAACTGTACAGAATCTTAGCTAGAGGTTCTCCCCCAAACCCCCGCGAACCCTCAGCCGAGCCCACCCCTGGGCAAGAAGTTGTGAGGAGGGAAAGGGGTTCCACAGTTTAACCCAATCCACTCCTCGGATTTACATCTGCATGTATTTTAACTCCATCATGCGCATGAGAAATATTGGTCGCGCTGATCGTTTGAAGTATTACAGGAAGTCCTCCACCTAACCATTACCACGGCACTGCAAAAAAGGGACTTATGACCCTTTTCCACACTTACCACTGTTGCAGCATCGCCATGGACACATGTGATCAAAATCCAGAGGCTTGGCAACCGGCAGTGTCCCCTTTTGTGACCTTCTGACAAGCAAAGTCGGCATATGGAGTATCAGGTTGACTCTGAGAGCATTGCCCCCAATATTCAGACCCCTTTTCATGGCGCACTTCTCCCCCACTTTTCCCCCCATTAAACTAGACATACCCACTTCCTGCAACCGTTCTTCATATGTTTTAGCCTCCAGTCCAGGGGTGGGTTCCTGCCAGTTCTAACCTCTTCTATAGAAGAGGTTCCATAAATCTATAGTGCTGTTTAGAACCGGTTCCAGCTCCCTCCCCCCGTCCATCCGCATATCATTAAGATGAAGAGCGAGAGGAGGAATTCTGGGAGTTGAAGTCCACAAGTCTTAAAGCTGTCAAGTTTGAACACCCCTGGATTTTTTTTCTCTAAAAGGTTAGGGGTGCAAGGGTCTTGTAACTTGACAGGGTTAAAACTTGCGTGCTTCAATGCCAGAGTTCCTGAGCCAACATTTTGGTTGCTAAGCAAGAGTGTTGTTAAGTGAGTTTCATCACATTTTACAAGTTGGCCATGCCCACCCAGTCACATGGCTGGCAAGCCACTCCCACCCAGTCACATGGCCTGCAGTTCCACTCCCACAAAGCAGGCCACACCTAGAGAAGAGATTCTAAAAATTTTTGAAACCCACCACTGCTCCAGTCCCCTCATCATCTTTGTTGCTCTTCTCTGCACTCTTTCTTTATTTGCTTTGGTTTCTTCCTCCATTTCAGGTGTCGGGTCCATTTAAAGACACATCTCGCAATGTCCCCAAGGCCAGACCCGTCCTCTTTGATTCACAGCCGAGACAACTTAGCAATGATGAGCAAGATCACAGCGTGGAAGGCAGGCATTACTGTGGTACGTGAGAGCCTAGCCTGATGACATATTGGGAAAGGCTGATCTGATTGATATATACATGATTGGTTTCCAGTATGTCTAAATCTCTGAATAGAGATGCGGTGGCACAGTGGTTAGAGTGCAGTACTGCAGGCTACTTCTGCTGACTGCTGGCTGCCTGCAATTGGGCAGATCGAGTCTCACCAGGCTCAAGGTTGACTCAGCCTTCCATCCTTCCGAGGTGGGTAAAATGAGGACCCAGGCTGTTGGGGGGGGGGAGGGGCAATAGGCTGACTGTCAGCGTTCCAAGTATCATGCAGAATTAAATCAGAGTCCAAGGCAGAGCTATCCTTAAAGTTCCAATTTAACAAGACAGACATGTTGGCAACGAACTGTGGAATCCCAATTCTGGAAGTTACCTAGGGTTCCCACCCAGTTGAAAGTTCATGATCTTGTCCCCACACCCACAAATCCATCACTTGGTCCAATCTTCTTCGGCCACGCTGGCATCTCCACCCAGCTGGTTCCGGTCAGGTGCAGAGGTGCGGAGACAAAAGATGACCTTGGGCTTCTAGAAAAGAATGACAACAACACATTCCACAATTCTACTCCTTTCTATTCCCCCTTCCCAACTCCTGCACTAATGAAACAGCATAATGAAATAAGAGAGAGTGTGGCAGGCCAAAGATCCTAAAAAGGATATAACTGCAGGCCTGACACTGACTCTGTAAACTGCTTAGAGAGGGCTGTAAAAGTACTGTGAAGCGGTATATAAGTCTAAGCGCGATTGCGAAAAGCCAGGGCACTTTAAAATAAGCCAGAGGCAGATAAAACCTTAAGAGAAAAACAACAACAGTGTTGTTGTTAGTTGTGAAGTCATGTCCCACCCATCGCGACCCCATGAGCAATGTTCCTCCAGGCCTTCCTGTCCTCTGCCATCCTCTGGAGTCCATTTAAACGACAACATTAAAGAACAGGAAAAATGGTTTTGCCACTGAAAATATTTTGCTGAGTAAGCAAAACATCCCCAGACACGCAAGCGTTTGTAATGCTACTTCCAGTTCCCTCATAGCAAAAACTTTGTGAGGTAGGTTGGGTCAAGAGAGGGATAGACAGGCCCAGAGTCCCCCAAGCGTGGCACGACTAAAGCACGCCCGATTAAACCGCGTCGCTGACGTCATCAACAGGGCGACAACAGCGAGCGCGGAGAAAGAAGGGCGCTTTAAATAGCGCTTTGAAAGCAAGCCAATTCAACTTAAGGTAAGGGTTAGGTTTAGGGTTAGTTTTAGGATTAGGTTTAGGGTTAGGTTAAGGGTTAGGGTTAGGTTTAGAGTTAGGTTAAGGGTTAGGGTTAGGTTTAGGTTAAGGGTTAGGATTAGGTTTAGGATTAGGTTTAGGGTTAGGTTAAGGGTTAGGTTTAAGGTTAGGTTTAGGGTTAGGTTTAGAGTTAGGTTAAGGGTTAGGTTTAGGGTTAGGTTTAGGATTAAGTTTAGGGGGGTTAGGTTTAGGTTTAGGGCTTAATTTTAGGTTTAGCGTTTACAGCATGCTTCTGTCTCCGCGCTGTTGTCGCCCTGTGATGACGTCAGCTACGTGGTTTCATCGAGCGCGCTTTAGTCGAACGCGGTTTTGTGGTGGAACCAACCCAAGAGCTTCTGTGGCAGAGGTGGTGTTGCACCCCAATTGGGTCCCAGCCTGGCGCCAAAGCCAATAGAGACCACCAGACACTAGGAATCAAATTTTTCAGATTCTTTTATTGGAGTATTCCAGTAAAAGGGTCCCAGCCTGAAAAGCGCCGACAGACCCCGAACAATGCACAAGCACACATTTTATACAGTGACGATTGAGGAAGTTAACACCCTAAGAATCAAGTATTGATCCCTTGACATGTTTCTTTTGATTGGACTCTTCTAGTAGTGGATGATCACTTGAATATAGAATAGTGTTCTGACCCCCTCCTCCATCCAGTAATGAATGCCAAGACAAGCTTAACTGGAATGTATTTTAATAGCAAGACCAAAACCTCGGTGGCTGAAAGCCAAGCAGAACAAACAGATAAGGACCTTGGCAGCAACTCAAACTCAGGCAGCAATAAACACAGATAAGGCTTGGCAGCAATCCAGCCTGCCAAGCTCATAGTAATGTCCTCCGACATTCAATCCTACAATAATGTCCTCCAACATTCAATCCTGCATTGACTTCTACAAAGAGGGCCGTGTGCACAAGTAGCTTTTATAGTCTGGAGAGGAGCCTAATGACCACCAGCTGAGCGCAATTACCTCCTGTAATTGCGTAATTGTTCTTGACGCCGAGTAGCTCTTTGATGGCGTACATCCAGGAACAACTCACTGCTGGTTTCTGGATCACTCTCCCTTGTCTCCTGGTCCAAGGCTCAGGTGCCACCTGGTGGCCAACCAGTCTCTCTGCACCCTGCTTGGAATCGGAACCCTGTCCAGGGTCCTCCACATCCTCCAAGGCCAACTCATAGGGCCCCTCGCTGTCGGAGTCGGGTGGCAGCTCCAACAGCTCCTGCTGGGCCACAACAGAATAGAACAGAATAACAGCATGGATTTATCTTTTGTCTCCTTTTTAGGAGACGGTGAGGAATCTGGTGAGCGAGAGATCTCTCCTGCGGGAACTGAAAGGCATGCAGAGGCTGTCCAGACACTGCCTGGAAGAGGGAGAAGCATTTCCTGGAAAAACGGAAAGCGTAAGAGCAGACCAGTTCAAAAAGCCAAGATCTCTGTTTCACGAGAGGACGGACCCACAACTCACATGCAACCCAGGTCCGCCTTGGAAAATCTGGAGCCCTGCAGGAGGGAGGAGAATAAGCTGGGCCGCCGTCCAGGTGTCTTAATAGACACCAAATGTTGTAAGTCCTTAGACTCTGTGGCCACCCCCAGCCAGAGGGGGCTCTTCCCTAACCTTCAACGTATCCTCAAGGGCGAGCAATCCTCCAGCTGTCTGAGCTTTGGGAAAAATTCCCATCACGGTTTAAGCCCAGCCGAATGTGGGGGCGAGCCTTCAGGATGTTCGGATTGCGGGAAGGACTTGGTTCTTACGAAGCGGGGAAGTTTGGATCGAGGAGAGGAGCTTTACAGGTGTTTAACCTGTGGGGAAAACGTTACTCTCTACTCCGGCCTGATGAAACAGGAGAGGATCCACTCTGGGGAGGAGTTGTGTCCTTCCATGAGCAGCGGGCAAAGATATCCTCCAAGGGGAGGCCTTTCCACCTTGGAAGAGCAGGTTTCAGCGGGGGAGAAGCCCTATCAGTGCCCCACTTGTGGGAAGAGCTTCCATAAAAGCTCAGCTTTTCGGTTCCACAAGCGAATCCATACTGGGGAGAGACCTTACACCTGCGGCGACTGTGGGAAAAGCTTCAGCCAAAGGTCCAATCTGATCTTGCACGAGAAAACGCACACAGGAGTCAAACCCTTCCGGTGTTCAGACTGTGGGAAGGCCTTCCTTCGGAGCTCCGATCTCGTGAGGCACGAGATCACCCACACCGGAGAGAAACCCTACACCTGCCCGGAGTGCGGCCGCTCCTTCAGCCACCACTCGACTCTGATTGCTCATGAGAGGACCCACACCGGGGAGAAGCCCTACAAGTGTTCGGTCTGCGGGCGGAGCTTCCGGCACCACTCAGGCCTTATCAAGCACGAGAGGACCCACACCGGAGAGCGGCCCTACACGTGTCTGGCCTGCGGAAAGAGTTTCAGCCAGAGCTCGGGGCTTACGCTTCACTCGAGAACTCACACCGGCGAGAAGCCCTACCAGTGCTCGGCTTGTGGAAAGAGCTACACGCAGAAGTCGAAATTGACGAAACACGAGAAGACTCATTTGGTGGAGATGGTGCAGTAGCTACCCAAGGAAAGAGGATCCGTTTAGGGACTCCTGGACATTAATGGTCTGACTTGGGGCTGGTTGGTTGTCAATAACAAAGCGTGTCAATAGCAAATATGTATGGATGGATGGTTACATCCAAAGGCTACCTTCATCCAAAAACTGGCCTTCATTAACTAGCAAAGATGGCTGTGAATCTCAGGGCTCAAAGGAAGAAGAATCGGTAACTCTCAAGGCACCAGCAGAAAAGGTCTCCCATTAGGACAGAGTTTCCCAGCCTTTCTGGCGGGCTGGAGCAGGAGGGAGGGAGGAGGGAGAAGACAGGATGATTTGGTGAGAGAGGCAAGCACAAGTGTGTATTTAGGTATTTAGGTATTTAATAAATTTATAGGCCGCCCAATCTCAAAGGACTCTGGGCGGCTTACAGAAATACATTTTTAAAAGAAATAAAGAATTTAAAAAAAAACAGAGAAAAACAGATTAAAAGATCATTTCATGCACTCAATCTAAGCGGGGCTGGACCTCATTCATGAGGTCAACAGCCACAGGCCTGCCGGAATAGCCAGGTTTTGGTAGCCTTTCGGAAGGCCGTGAGCGTGGGAAGGATCCGGATCTCTGGGGGTAGGTCGTTCCATAGGGTCGGAGCGGCTACAGAGAAGGCCCTCCCCTGGGGAGCTGCCAGCCGACATTGTCTGGTCGACGGCACCTGGAGAAGGCCCACCCTATGTGATCTTATCGGTCGTTGGGAGGTGTGTGGCAGGAGATATCCGGGTCCTAAGCCATGTAGGGCTTTAAAGGTAATTAAATTAATTAATGTGCACCAGTGACAGTGCCAACACTCAGGCGAGTGTGGCTGCAGGCTCCTGTGATGAAGCTCCTGTGTGTGGGGCTGTTCGCACACTCAGAGGCATGCCCACCAGCCGGCCACTCACGGGGATGGTCGCAATTGACCTACGGCCTGGTGGCGGGAGGCAGCCCAGAGGTAGGGGAACCCTTGCCTTAGGACGGCTGACAAAAAGACAAGTTTTGCAGTGTTTTTGCCTCGGTAATGTTTGCTTTGTATATATATATATTTTAATCAAGATGTTCTCCCTTTTTAAATTCAGTTTTAGCTTCTATTATACCTTATCTCCACCTGTGTGCGTGTGTCCTTTTGTTTAAAACAAAACAAAAAGATTTCGGTCTTCCGAGCATGTACAGTTCACCTCTCACCCTTAACAACATGTGGATACACACCTCTGTGGATACACATAGAAATGGGAAGGTGGAAATACAATACATAAATGTGCAGGGACAGGGTCCCAAAGGGACTCTTTTTCCCAGGAGGCAACTGGACTTTCTGGTTTTTCTTTGAGGACATTTCGCATCTCATCCAAGAAGCATCTTCAGTCTTGACTGGCTGGTGGGGAATGGAAGGATTTATACTCCTTGCAGGCAGCTGGTCATTTGCATTATTTTTAGAGAGTCGTTGAGGCCACTTGGAGGTTCATCTGTGACCTCGGGGGTCTCCTGAGTAGTGAAAATGGGTGTGGAGCCTTCCTGGGTGCAGGGTGTTTTCTGACCTGTGACCTGCAGCCAAGATGGCTCCACGCCCATTTGCACCACTCAGGAGACCCCCGAGGTCACAGATGAACCTCCAAGGGGCCTCAACGACTCTCTAAAAAGAATGCAAATGACCAGCTGTCTGGAAAGGAGTATCAATCTTTTCATTCCCCATCCAAGCTTCTTGGATGAGAAGCGAATCGTCTTCATACATTTCAAGAGAGAAACAGGATCTCGGGTGCTAAATTGTCTGGCTCACAAGGAACTGAGAGATAGATCGCTAGAAACAAGAACAACAGGATTGGAAGGGATCTTGGAGGTCATCTAGTCCAACCCCGTGCTCAAGAAGGCGACACTACACCAGGGAGGGCAAACCTTTTCGGCACTGAGTGCCCAAAACAGAACATGCGTGCACGGCGGAAACCCAAATACCAGCTGGCTGGTGTGCGTGCGTGCGCTGGCCCGCTGGTCTTTGCATCGGAGCACTGGAACCCCGAAGACCAGCTGGCTGGTGCACACATGTCTGTTTTTTAGGCCGTTTTCTCAGCCATTTTCAGGCTGTTTTTCAGGTTGTTTTCAGGCTGTTTTCTGGTGCTCCGGCGCCTATGAAGACTAGCTGGCTCTCGTATCTCTGGTCCAAAGCCTCCACAAATAGAATTGGACAAATGGAGCATCCACAACTGCTGAAGGCAAGCTGATCCACTGATTTAATTCTTCTGCCGGGTGATCTTCTCCAGTTGATCGCTATTGGTTGGAAGGGAGTGCAAAGAATTAAGGTGACCGCCACCCCTCCCTCATTATCATCTGGGTCACTTTTCCTCTCACAGCATCAAAAGTGAATCCTGGAGCTTTTAACTTTTGAATTCTCTGTTTATTATATGTTGGTGGGAAAGACTCAAATCCCCAGCTTTTCAAACTGCTGAGCCTTCTATTTTTTATACCAAGTTTTTTTTAATATATTTTATTTTTGTTACATAATAAAAAAAAATTCTTTTGTGGACAGTGTTGTTTAGATTCCCCCTTTAACATTTCCACAAATACATGTCAGGCCCAGATCAGTCACATCAGCACCCCTCCCTCCTTCTGGAGTGCAACCAGACCACCACCACCCCAAATCTGAGAATTCAATCCAGCCGGCAGAACAACATAATTCATTCTACATTATATTTCCATTACTTCCAATTTTAGCCATATACTTTTCTTCTCATATTTTCCCATTTCTAACTTTTAACATTAAACAATATCATTTTTTCCCTTCTCTTTAGAAATAAATCTGGAGGAGTAGAAGGAAAGATAGGAAGGAAAGGAGAAAGGAGAGGAATAGGAGAAAGGGAAAGGCAGAGGAAGAATGGGAGGGAATGTAAGAGTAGGAAAGAGGGGAGGAATGGGAAGAAGAGGGGAAGGGTAAAGGGGAGGAAGGGGAAGGAGAGAAGGGAAAGGAGAGGAGGAAGGAAGGAAGGAGAGAAGAAAGGGGGGTAGGAAGGAGGGAGGGAAGGAAGGAGAGGAGAGAAGAAAGGAGGGAAGGAAGGAGGGAAGGAGAGAAGAAGGGAGGGAAGGAAGGAGGGAATGTAGGAGAAGGAAGGGGGGAAGGAAGGAGGAAAGGAAGGAGAAAAGAAAGGAGGGAAGGAGAGAAGGAGGGAAGGGGAAGGAGGGAGGGAAGGAAGGGGAGTAGGAGAGAAGAAACGAGGGAAGGAAAGAGGGAGGGAGGGAAGAAGAAGTAGGACCGTTGTAAGATAAGATGGATCTATGGGATGTTAAAAAAGCAATCTTCAAGTATATTGTCAACAGTAGGGAAAAATTGTTATAAATACATATTATTAATAACAAAAAAAAATAAATCCATTTATTATTTCTTTTCCATCTATTTTCTGTTAGCAACCTATGTCTTCAAGTTCAATTTTTATAGATCAACATTTAACACAATTACTTTACACGTTTAGTAGTATTAATATAGCTCACACACATCCTAAATAAAACATACTACCTTGTTTACAATATTTTATTTCATTCTAGTAATTCATACCATTCTGAGTACCATTCTAAACTGCTGAGCCTTCTAATCCAGCCAGGTGCCTTCAAATAAAAACCCCGTTCACTCTCCTCCATGAAGCCAAGCCTTCCCTAGCCTGGCACCTTGCAAGTTGCAAACTCCAACGCCCATAACTTATAAGCACGATGGGTGTTGGAGTCCAACGTATCTGTTAGGCGGCGCCGCCCTTTAATTAGTTCAAATCATCTGCCAGATCCCCGAATGGAACATTCGTGGTGGTAGTGGGGAGGGCTGACAGTCGAGCCTGCCACCCCGATTCCTAGAGAGACCGTACGAACGCCCGAGCGAGGGTGGTGGGGGCCATGAAAGGGATGGCCGCCCCGATTCCTAGAGAGACCGTACGAACGCCCGAGCGAGGAGGAGGGGGCGCGATAAAAAGGGAAGGCCACTTCCTGTTCCTTCACCCTTACGTTCCCCCTCCTCGCCACTTCCTCTTCTCTCGTTCCCCCCCCCCACACATCCCCGCCCCCCCCTCCCCCGCCGGCGCCCTTCCCATCGCTCCGGCGGAGGCTGGCCCGCCTGGCGGCACTTGCGATCGCCGCGGCTTTTCGGCGAAGCGGCTTCCGCGACGCACCTTGCAGGTGGGGTTGAGCGGGGAGGATCCGTTTTTTTTCCGAGGCTGGTTTTTGCAGACAAAAGGAGCTTGGGGAGTTGGGGGGGGGCAGCGGCAGGAGGGGGTGGAATGGGATGGGGAGGGGAGGGAGCGCAGCCGCAGAACTGGGGCAATGGGGGGGAATGGGAGGGGTCTCCTCCCCCGCCCCCTTTAAATGGGGAAGAGGGACACTCCCCCCCCCCAATAAAAGCTCCTTTTGCTTCCCTGCCTTAAACCTGATCTGAGCTCCGCAGAAGCAGACAGATGTCAAAGCCTTTCCTTGCATGGGAAAAAAGTGGGGAGGGGGGGGGGTTGCAGCCAAACCTTTGCAAAGTGGGCTGCGTTTATTTTATTTTGTTTTATTATATTTACTTTATTTTATTTGTCAGATTTACCTTGGGTTCTCCTCTCTCTCACGAAGTGGCTCGGAGCGGGGGGGGGGGGGATTCAAAGAGAACCAGGAATGGAAGCATGTCAATTGCCAATGTTTTGTTTGCAATTGCAAAAACCCTTAGCAACCATAGAAATGCATCTGAGTAGCAATCAAAACCCATTTCCTGACCGTGAGAACACAAACAACCAGTGGGAGCGGCTTGCCTTGGAAGTTGTGCCCCATCACTGGAGGCTTTTAACAAGAATAGAATAGGAATAGAAATAGAAAGAGTTGGAAGGGACCTTGTAGGTCATCTAGTCCAACCCCCTGTTCAAGCAGGAAACCCTACACCATTTCTGACGGAGATTGGACAGCCATTTGTCTGGAATGGTATAATAAAGTCTCATGCTCGGGCAGAGTGGGTGTGGGGTGGACTAGATGACCTCCAAGGATCCTTCCAACTCTGTTATTCTGTTATCCTTGTTAAATAAACAAGATTACGAGAGGATAGGTGTTAGAAATATTGCCAACGGGCAAGCTCCCTCTGACGGGATCTCTAGCTTGCTTGGAGGAAAAAAAAACTCGGCACACATTTGGAGGGTTTTCTGGACCTAAGGATTGGAGCTGACCTCATCTGGGAGGCTGTGATGATCCTGAGAAAGAGTGAAAGGCAGATGAATGATTGACAGCTCTTCTACCCCCCCCCCTTCCCCTGTTTGGTTAAGGCCTTGCTGGATTTGATGGTGCAGTGTATGAATGGAAGGGACTTCTGCCCCTTTAGGTACATTATAGCAATAGCAGTTAGACTTATATACCACTTCATAGGGCTTTCAGCCCTCTCTAAGCGGTTTACAGAGTCAGCATATCGCCCCCCACAGTCTGGGTCCTCATTTCACCCACCTCGGAAGGATGGAAGGCTGAGTCAACCTTGAGCCGGTGAGATTAAAACCGTTGAACTGCAGATAACAGTCAGCTGAAGTGGCCTGCAGTACTGCATCCTAACCACTGCGCCACCTCGGCTCATTATTGGGGCTCCAAGGTTGGAACCCCCCCTCCCCTTGTCAACCCAGTTTGGCTTCTCAACCTTGAATGAAAAGAGCCAGAACGGACTTTAGGAAAGAGAAGCCAAACTCTGCTTGCTAAACCCCCGGCTGGATAGGCAGATGTGCAAGTGTTTGAAAAGATCAGAGGAGGCAATACCCCTGCAAATATCTTCAGCAACAATTTATATTCCAAGGCACAACTGCAAAAGCTAAAGCGGGGGGGGGGGAGGATGCTTGACAGGCCCAGTGCTTTATTTATCATAAATGACTGGGTTTTTTTTCCCCTTGCCAAGCTGTGCAGTTTAAAGTGGAGCTCTTATCTAGCTCTCTCTCTGCATTATCGAAGGAACATAAATGGAAGGGAAACGCTTTGGGAGAACACGTCTAGAATGTTAGAGTCTTAGTCCATTGAAATAAATAAATCCATTGATAACAATAGTCCTCTTTCCCTTTTCTTCCGCCGTCTTGCGGAGTAGAGAAACTGAATAGCCAAGGTGATATTTTGGATGGAAGTAAGATCTTTATTTGGATCGCTCGGTGTCTTTCAAGCTAGTGGAAGAAGGTGGGGGGAAAAAATCTAATGATAGAAACAAGGGGAGTGTTTATTCGCTTTCAGAAGGTGATCAAAGAGAGATGAGTCACCAAAATAGTCCCTTCTGTACGTGTGCTCACTTTTATCTTGTCACATAATAGGAACTACTTGGAATGAGCAGGAGTTCCGTGCAATAGAAAAAGGAGGGTTTATTTATTTATTTAACTGCATTTAGAGCTTGTCCCCAATCCAAATCAGGCTCGGGGGGGGGGGGGATTTTTCTCCCCTCCGACAATTTTTTAAGGTGTATTTATTAAATCTAATAACCACATTTTTAGATGTATTTATTTAATTTCTAGGGACGTGGTGGCTCAGTGGCTATGACATTGAGCTTGTCGATCAGAAAGGTCGGCGGTTCAAATCCCTAGCGTCGCGTAACGGAGGGAGCTCCCGTTATTTGTCCCAGCTCCTGCCAACCGAGCAGTTCGAAAGCATGTAAAAATGCAAGTAGAAAAATAGGAACCACCTTTGGTGGGAAGGTAACAGTGTTCCGTGCGCCTTTGGCGTTTAGTCATGCCGGCCACTTGACCATGGAGACGTCTTCACACAGCGCTGGCTCTTCGGCTTTGAAATGGAGATGAGCACCGCCCCCTAGAGCCAGCAACGGCTAGCACATATGTGCGAGGGGAACCTTTACCTTACTTAATTTAGTCCTTCACTGCTGACCACTCCTGAGCTCAAGTTTTCTGTTGCTCAGCAAGATGGTCGTGAAGTGAGTTTTGCCTCATTGTACGACCTTTCTTGCCACAGTTTTAAGTGCACTGGTTCACTTACTGACATGGTGGTTAAGTGAATCTTGCTGCCACATTGACTCCGCTTATCAGAAGGTCGCAAAAGGTAATTGCGTGGTCACTGCAAGGGTCATCAGTACATACCAGTTGTCAAGCATCTGAATTTTGATTGTGCGACCCTCGAGGAATGCAGCAACGTTTGTAAGCGTGCAAAAGGGTCATCAGTCACTTTTTACGGTGTCATTTGTCACGAGAAACAAATGATTGTAAGTTGAGGGCTGCCTGTACAATGTAGAGGCGGCCTGATTCCAGATGATCTTTACATTGAAAAAGGTAAAAACAATTAAGAAGTAAGATCATGAACGCCCAGAAGGCAAATTCTGTGAGGCAACACAAAACATTCTAGACCCAAAGGTGATTTTTCAAGAGGCAAATGTACTTTTCTTGTTCATCGTGACCTGGATGATTGAGAATAACAATAGCAATAACACTTAGGCTTATCTACTGCTTCACAGTGCTTTACAGCCCTCTCTAAGCGGGTTACAGAGTCAGCCCTATTGCCCCCCCCCCCCCAAACAATCTGGGGCCTCATTTTATCCACTTCGGAAGGTTGAGTCAACCTTGAGCCTGGTGGGATTTGAAGTGCCGAATTGCAGGCAGCCGGCAGTCAGCAGAATTTGCCTGCAGTACTGCACTCTAAACACTGCGCCATTTCTCCAGAAAAACATCCTAGACCTGTATGGGTTCCCGGGGAATGCTGTTCCTGCCTTCAAAGTAATCCAGACAGGAACCCAAAACCACAAGTACTTAAAACTGCCTTTATTGCAAGGTTGCAATTATGGAGTCTTGGAAGTCTGAAAGCACGTCTCCTCTGGTGTGCCTTTACTTTCTAGAGAACGAGGGAGGGGCCCTTCTGGGTTGCTTTCTGTTGTGACCCAGCAGGAGCCGTTGGAGCTGCCGATGGACTCCAATGGCGAGGAATCCTATGAGTCTGAGATGGAAGATGTGGAGGATCCTGGGTTCAGACACAGAGCAGGGACCAGAGAGGCTAGTTGGCCACCAGGAGGTGCCTGAGGCATGGAACAGTGGGGAAGATCAAAGGGAGTTTTTCCCTGACGCCAGGCAACGGAGAGCGGAGAACGGAGGCAGCAGTTACAGAGATAGACTCAGAAGAGATAATCAAGCCCAGGTGGTTGTGGCTTAGCCGCTCCCAAGAGAGTATATAAGAAGAGACTTTGGGAGGAGTCCTTTTGCAGGACACAACCGTTCGTAGTAATCTGGATAACTCCTTCACTGGTCTGCCTTGTGTTCCCGTATCTGTTGGGAGTCTGGGTTGCTGCCAACGTCTTGCCAGTGAGTCGTATCTGGGCTTTCAGCCAACAAATTTCAAATTTAATATGATTTGTATGCCGCCCACTCCCTAGGGACTCCAACAGGGTTATAATTGCTGTGAATAAAGAGTGGCAAACAGCTAAGCCTGTGTCTGCGTTCATTACCGGACGGAGGGGGGGCAGAACAGCTTTCCATGCTCCCATTTCTTCTATGGGTTGAGCAATGTCTTGTCTTCACCATGGCCTAAGCCATGTGACTGATTGTTTGGGTTTTTTGTTGTTGTTGTTGTTTATTATTTATAGGCCGCCCTTTTCCCTGAGGGGACTCAGGGCGGCTTACAATTTGTGGGGAGGGGAATACAAGACAAGACATGAGACAATACATAAGTAAAAATAGAACACAACATTCATTCATCATTCGGGTGGGGACGGATTAGAATCTTTATCCCCAGGCCTGACGGGATAGCCAGGTCTTGAGGGCTGTGCGGAAGGTCTGGACGGTGGTGAGGGTGCGAATCTCCACGGGGAGATCGTTCCAAAGGGTCGGAGCTACTACTGAAAAGGCTCTCCTCCGCGTAGTTGCCAGTCGACACTGACTGGCGGATGGAACTCGGAGGAGGCCTAATCTGTGTGATCTAATCGGTCGAAGGGAGGTAATTGGCAGGAGGGTTTGAGGGGAAAACCTTTACTTTTAATTAGGTGAAAACCAAGGGACAAACCTCCAGTCCTTCCGACGCGCCCTAAAAAGTTGGCTTTTTCAGCAAGCCGGCCTGGCCTGAACAGAATAAAACAAATGATTAATTTAATTGTTAACTTTAATCTAATTTTTTAAATGTTATTGTTAATATTAATTAGGTTTGTTTTGGGATACTTTATTTAATTTCCTTTTTAACTTTTGTAATAAGTGGTTTTTCAATGTTGTACGCCGCCCTGAGTCCTTTGGGAGAAGGGCGGCATATAAATCCAATAAACAAACAAACTTCAGAGTTGGTTTTCGGCAGATATGTGCCAATCTGATATTTCCAATAAAGGTATTCTTGGAGGAATTCACCTGCCTCTGAGATTTTGCTTGCAATGGATCTATTACTTGGAACCTTGACATAATCTTTTAGAAAGTCACTTAAGATTGTTGATGGCGCAGTACTGGAAGAAGGAAGAATTGTCTACTATTCAAGAATGGACATTAAAAGCAGTGATGGCCAAAATCTCAGCATATTTGAAGGACTATTCAGATGAAAAATACAAGCTGGAATGGAGAAGATGGATTGACTACATTCAAAATAAATATCGGACTAAGAAATTTCAATTAGCTTATGAATGAATGAGCAAGGAATGTTATAATTTATCTAAAGTTAGCTTAATAAAAGGGGAGTTAAAGTACAAGAGGAGTTAGGATGCTAAAGTTAGTTAGCTTATGTTAGTGTATGATTGTTAAATGTTTATACCCTGTATTTTGCTCTGGGAGGTTGGGGGGAGGGAGGGTTGGAGGGGGGGCAGGGTTGGGGCAGAGGGAGGGAAGGGGAAGGGGAAACATTTGTAAAATCTATTAAAACTCTTTAATAGAAAGTCACCTAACTCATCTTTCTTTGTTCTCTTTTTAACGAAGCGAGCGGCTGGCGGACCGATGGACGGCCACAAGGAAACGGTTGGCATGACGACTCCTGGATTCCTTGAACCGTGTGTTTCCTTCCTGGAAACGGACCCCGACATTTCGGGTTTCCACAAAGTGGAAGGGATCTGTGAGATCCAGCACAGAGCGGTGGGTCTGTCAAGCATGATCCCTGTGCTGGAAGACGGCCAATCCGTCGAAGGGACGTCTTACATATGCTCGGATTGCGGGAAGAGTTTCTGCAGCATCTCCAGCCTGATCAGCCATCAAAAGCGAAACCACTCGGGGGAGAAGCCCTACAAGTGCGCGGACTGCGGGAGGAGCTTCCACCAGAGCTCGGATCTCGTGAAACACGAGAGGATCCACACGGGAGAGAAGCCGTACAAGTGCACCGTGTGCGAGAAGCGCTTCAACCAGCGCTCCTACCTGATCGTCCACCAACGCTTCCACACGGCGGAGAAGCCGTACAAGTGCTTCCTCTGCGGGAAGAGCTTCTGCTCCAACGCCCACCTCATGACCCATCAGAGGACCCACACGGGGGAACGGCCCTATCAGTGTCCCGTGTGCGGGAAGCGTTTCACAACCAGCTCCAACTTTGTCAACCACAAAAAGACCCACACGGAAGAGAAGCCGTACAACTGCTCCCTCTGCGAGAAGAGCTTCAAGCGGAGCTCGTACCTGATCCAGCACGAGAGGACCCACACGGGCGAGAAGCCGTACACCTGCCTCACCTGCGGGGAGAGCTTCGCTTCCAATTCGGGCCTTGTGAAACACCAGCGGAGCCACACGGGGGAGAGACCTTACAAGTGCTCGTACTGCGGGAAGTGCTTCAGCCAGAGCATGATCCTCACGCAGCACGAGAGGACGCACACGGGCGAGAAACCTTGCAAATGCCCAGCCTGCGGGAAAAGTTTTCGCTCCAGCTCGGATCTTGTGAAGCACAAAAGGATCCACACCGGGGAGAAACCCTACAAATGTTCCCTGTGCGGGAAAAGCTTCACCACCAGTTCGGATGTGGTGAAGCATGAGCGGACCCACACGGGGGAGAAGCCCTACAAATGCGGCACTTGTGGGAAAAGCTTCAGCCAGAGCTCACACCTCATGCAGCACCAGAGAATCCACACGGGGGAGAAACCCTACTCCTGTCTGGTTTGTGGCAGGTGTTTTACCTGCAGCGCGCACTTAGTGGTCCACAAACGGACCCACAAAGACGGGGAGGTGTTAAAAGTATAACCGTCGGTGTTGGCGGATTATGGGTTGTATTTACTAGCAGGCCTTCTGTGTGTGCGTGCGTGGGAGGGAGAGGGAGAGAGAGAGAAAGAGAGAAAGTGAGGGAGAGAGAGAGGCGGGGAGAGAGGGAGAGAAAGAAAGAGAACGGGAGAGTGAGAGAGAGAGAAAGGGAGACAGAAATAGGGAGAGAGAAAGAGGGAGAGAGAAAGAGAGGGGGAGAGAGAGAGAGAAAGAAAGAGAAAGAGAGAGAGGAAGAGAGAAAGAGGGGGGAGAGAGAAAGAGAGAAAAGGGGAGAGAGAGAAAGGGAGAGAGAAAGGGAGAGACGGGGAGAGAGAGAGAAAGAGAAAGGGAGAGAGAGGGAGAAAGAGAATGAAAGAGAATGAAAGAGAGAAAGGGAGAGAAAGAGGGAGAGAGAGAAAGAAAGAGAGAGAGAGAATGAAAGAGAGAAAGGGAGAGAAAGAGGGAGAGAGAGAGAGAAAGAGAAATGGAGAGAGAGAGAGAGAGAAAAAGAGAGAGAGAGAAAGGGAGAGAGAGAGTCCAAGATGCTACCCTATTTCCCCGAAAATAATCCCTCCCCGGATAATAAGCCCAATCTGGCTTTTGAGCGCATGCACTAAAATAAGCCCTCCCCCCAAAATGTCTCAACACAGCAGCAGCCATGAGGTGACCACGCTCGCCACCTCCTGCACCTCAAAATTAATAAGACCTCCCCTGAAAATAAGGCCAAGCGCTTATTTCGGGGGGTGGTGTCAAAAGAGAATAAGACCCTGTCTTATTTTCGGGGAGACACAGTACCCGGAGACAAAACTAATTCCAAGTTTTGCCTGCTGCCACGAAGCCAGATAGCGCTAAACCTAACTAGAATCCAGAATAGAGGAAGGTAGGAAAAAGTAATCTTAGAAACGGATCTGTTTTTTATTATGCATGAGGAGGGGGGGAGGAAGAAAATCGAGTTAGGAGAGAAGCCATAATTTCCCCCACTCCAATCCAGACTCGCTTGGCAAAATTGGTGGTAAACCCGAGATGAATTGAACCGGATTACCCTCGCCAAACCCAGTATATTGTGATTTTCATGAATTATTATGTGTGGTTCCTTTGTAATAAATAGATGGTTGTTGGTTGTGTCTTTTCTTTGAACCTTCTTTTTTTTGACAAGGACCTCAATCTTTGGGCTGGGCTGAGTTGGAAATCACAGCTACCCCCCCACCCCCGAAATTCGAGTTGTCCTCAGCAGCTTCTGCAAGGAGAGGTCAAAAAAAGCCAAGATGGCAGCTAGAACCTTCTAGAATAGAAGCCCTGCCTCTCTTTTACAAATACAGGCACTCCTCGACTTACGACCACAATGGAGCCCCAAATTCCCGTGGTTCAGTGAGACATTTGTGAAGTGAGTTTGATTTGGTGACCTTTCTTGCCTCAGTTGTTAAGTGAATCTCTGCCGTTGATAAGTTAGTAACCCCGTTGTTATGTGAATCTGGCTTCCCGATGGGCTTCGCTGGTCAGAAGGTGGCAAAAGGGATCACGTGAACCCCCCGGGACATTGCAACCGTCATAAATGTGAGTCGGTGGTGCCAAGCATCCAAATATAGATCACCTGGCCATGGGGATGCTGCAATGGTCGTAACTGTGAAAAATGGTTGCAAGTCATTTTTTTCATTGTAACTTTGAACAGTCACTAAATGGATTGTTGTAAGTCGAGAAGGAACTGGGTATGTCTAGTTTAATAGAAAGAAGGACTAGGGGAGACATGATAGCAGCGTTCCAGTATCTCAGGGGTTGCCACAAAGAAGAGGGAGTCAAACTATTCTCCAAGGCACCTGAGAGTAGAACAAGAAGCAATGGGTGGAAACTAATGAAGGAGAGAAGCAACTTAGAACTGAGGAGAAATTTCCTGACAGTGAGAACAATTAATCAGTGGAACAGCTTGCCTCTAGAAGTTGTGAATGCCCCAACACTGGAAGTCTTTAAGAGGATGTTGGATAACATTTGGAACGGTATCGTAGGGGTCTCCAACCTTGGCAACTTTAAGACTTGTGGACTTCAACTCCCAGAATTCCTCAGCCAGCTGGCTGAGGAATTCTGGGAGTTGAAGTCCACAAGTCTTAAAGTTGCCAAGGTTGGAGACCCCTGGATAGGATTTCCTGCCTAGGCAGGGGGTTGGACTAGAAGACCTCCAAGGTCCCTTCCAACCCTGCTACTGTATTATTGAGGACTCCCTTTACATTTAAAAGGAGCGGAGCTTCGATCACATAATGGTGGCCCCCATTTTGACTCTTGAGCCCCCTACAAATAAGTGGCCCCCTTTATAACTCTGCAAGGGGAGAATCTTCTTAAAAACTCTTCTTCTTCCTCACATTGGCCTTACAGATCAGTCCTCCAACTGAGGTAATTGAGCCAGCCCTTTTGGTTGTAAGTCAGGATGGTCGTACAGTGGGTCAGTGCTTCCAGTTTTGTGACTTAATGCAGAGGTTAAATAAACGCAGCAGTGACCATGGAGGATGCTACAACAGTCGTTAAGTGTGAAAAATGGTCATCGGTCATTTTTTTTCACTGCCGTCGTAACATGGAACGGTCATTAAATGAACTTGTAAGTGGAAGACTACCTGTATTGCGAGAGTCTTAGAACTGGTGAATGTGGGTATTCAATAATTCTGCAGAGGGTGTTAATTCCTGCCCATTAATAGATCCGATCTCAGCTTATACAGGTAGTCCTTGATTTCAAATGGTTTCGGAGCCGAGGTGGCGCAGTGGTTAGGGTGCAGTACTGCAGGCCACTTCAGCTGACTGTTATCTGCAGTTCAGCGGTTCAAATCTCACCGGCTCAAGGTTAACTCAGCCTTCCATCCTTCCGAGGTGGGTGAAATGAGGACCCAGACTTTGGGGGCAATTTGCTGACTCAATTTGCTAAAAATCTGTAAATCGCTTAGAGAGGGCTGAAAGCCCTATGAAGCGGTATATAAGTCTAATTAATAAATAATAAATAAATAAATTTGAAGTGACAACGGTACTGAAAAAAATGACCTCTGACCTTTTTTTCACACTTAACGACCGTTCACAGCATCCCCATGGTCACATGATTTGGATGCTGGACAACTGGTTCATATTTATGACGGCCACCATATCCCCCGAGTCATGGGATCTCCTTTTGCGACCACCTGACACAAACCAAATCAACGGGGAAAGTCAAGATTCAATTAATAACCGTCTTACTCATTTAACAACGGCAGCAATGCACTTGACAAACGTGGCAAGAAAGGTCGTGAAACGGGACAAAACTCGCTTTGCAAATTTCTCACCTAGCAACGTAAACTCTGGGCTCATTTGCGGTCGGTCGTAAGGTGAGGGCTACCTGTGCAGGTGGGTCGCAATTAGTGCGAATTCAAATAGGGTGATACTGGATTTGTGGTAAGATTATAGACTGATACCAGGTTGCGTTTAATGCAAAGCAAAATTCACAGTGAGGGGGGGGGGCTGGTGTGCACGCCAGGTGTTTGCACAGCTGCCGGTGGGGTTTTAGAGGCTTAATTATAGTGTGTAAAAAATGATTTAAAAAAAAAAAAGGTTCCGTTCTAGGAAAGCTCAAAAAAAAGAAGAGGCTTGTTTTGAAGAACTGCAACAGGAGATAAGCTGCTACACTTTGGATATTTTATTAAAAGGTATTTATTATTTAAATACATTGATTAAAACGCATTTCAACAGTGACACGGTGGCTCAGTGGCTTAAGACGCTGAACTTGTCGATCAGAAAAGTCGGCAGCTCTGCGGTTCGAATCCCTAGCGCCGCGTAACGGAGGGAGCTCCCTTTACTTGTCCCAGCTTCTGCCAACCTAGCAGTTCGAAAGCGTGTAATAATGCAAGTAGAAAAATAGGGGCCACCTTTGGTGGGAAGGTAACAGCGTTCCATGTGCCTTTGGTATTTAGTCATGCAGGCCAAATGACCACGGAGACGTCTTCAGACAGCGCTGGCTCTTCGGCTTTGAAACGGCGATGAGCACCGCCCCCTAGAGTCGGGAACGACTAGCATATATGTGCCAGGAGAACCTTTACCTTTATTTTCCGCCTTTATTTTTACAAACGTATCCAACACACCTTCCAACCCGACATGTACACATACAGCAACATATGCATATTCTGTAGGTGTATAGACAGACCCAGTTCCTGCAACTGTTCTTCATATGTTTTAGCCTCCCGTTCCCTAATCATCTTTGTTGCTCTTCTCTGCACTCTTTCTAGAGTGTCCATATCCTTTCTACATCGTGGTGACCAAAACTGGATGCCGTATTCCAAGTGTGGCCTTACCAAGGCATTATAAAGTGGTATCAACACTTCACATGATCTTGATTCTATCGCTCTGTTTATGCAGCCTAGAACTGTGTTGGCTTTTTGGGCAGCTGCTGTACATGGCTGGCTCATATTTAAATGGTTGTCCACTAGGACTCCAAGATCCCTTTCACAGTTACTACTGTTGAGCAAGGTACCACCTATACTGTACCTGTGCATTTTGTCTTTCGTGCCTAAGTGTAGAACCTTCTTATTTCAAACTAGAAAAATTAATCAAAGTCTGTCCTCGCTTGTTGAAAATATTAACCAAACTTTTTTCTTATTCCCATCACCATCGTAACTTTGAACAATTGCTAAGTGACTGATTGTAGGTCAATGATTACCTGTTCAAGTAGTTTTTGATTTACAACCATTCATTCAGCGGCTGTTTGAAGTTATAACAGCACTGAAAAAAGTGACTCATGATTGTTTTGCAGTTATGACCGTGGCGGTATCCCCAGGGTCACGTCAGGAACCGTGATGGTGCAGTGGTTAGTACTGCAGGCTATTTCTGCGGACTGCCACCTGCTTGCAATTTGGCAGTTTGAATCTCACCAGGCTCCAGGTTGACTCAGCCTTCCATCCTTCCGAGGTGGGTAAAATGAGGACCCCCAGATTGTTGGGGTGGGGGCAATAGGCTGGCTCTGTAAAACCGTTTGGAGAGAGGCTGTGAAGCAGTGTGGAGCAGCATGTCAGTCAAAGTGCTATTGCTTCAAAATTCAGGAACTTGACAACTGGCAGGTATTTAGAAGAGGCAAGGTGGCGCAGTGGTTAAATGCAGCACTGCAGGCTACTTCAGCTGACTGCAGTTCTGCAGTTCGGCGGTTCAAATCTCACCGGCTCAGGGTTGACTCAGCCTTCCATCCTTCCGAGGTGGGTAAAATGAGGACCCGGATTATTGTTGGGGGCAATATGCTGATTCTGTAAACCGCTTAGAGCGGGCTGAAAGCCCTATGAATCGGTATATAAGTCTAACTGCTATTGCTATTGCTATTATGATGTTTGCAGTGTTTCCGTCTCCCCTTTTGTGACCCGACAGGCAAAATGCTGGGCATCTGACTCACATTTGTGGCCTGTTGCAGTGTCCCGGGGTCATGCGGTCCCCTTTTGTGACCTTCTGAAAAGTCAATGGGGAAGACAGATTCGCTTAACAACTGTGTTACTAACTTAACAACTGGAGGGATTCCCTTAACAAAGGTCATAAAATGAAGCAAAACTCTTGCTTAGCAAATTTTGGGCTCAATTGTGGCCATAAGTCAAGGACAACCCTTAGTGGAACGGAAACAGAGGGATTTACTTTCTCCCCCCCCTTTTTTTTCTGTTCTCTGGATAAATTAAAGGTTGTCGGTATATCGGTGATTTTCAAACTTGGCAACTTTAAGATGGGTGGACTTCAATTCCCAGAATTCTCCAATCAGCCTGCTCCTCTTTTCCTTTTTTTAAAAACTCAGCTACTTCTGTACCAAACGTAACTGTGCTTGAGATATTTTAACCCAAGCGATTACTAGTAAATGGGTGAGGCCCGCTGAGGTGCTGCCCTTTTAAGAATGAGATTTGTGGCTGAGCTTCTCAACTCCAAAAAATTATTTATTTGAAGAACACAGCATTACAAGTAATATATACAAGGTGGTTATACAATTCGATAATCATCAACATTAATATTGAAAGGTGTATGGAGAGCAGAAGAGCTAATAATGGGTTTTTATCTTTCTGGGCGTTGATGACAAGAGGAACTGATGTAATTACTACTTAATACAATAGGATATTGGCTATGTAATAGTATACATGTGATTATATGTTATGAAAATGGAAAATAAAAAGGGTATTAAAAAAAATAGAACATTAATATTGAAAGCTAGCTCCACCCTCAGTTATTCAGGCAGATTGAGAAAAAAAGAAACCAAAAATCCTTTGGTTGTGCATGCATTTCCTAACACCCACTCCCAAAATTAAAAACCCTGTTTTTTAAAGGTTCACAATTTGTGGTGAGATCTTGAAGCGGCCGGGTCCTCACTTGTGTGTCCAATTGCGTCATTAACCATGCACCCTTGAGCCATAAACATTTACCGTCTTCGGAGAAACAGCAGGGAAGACAGCAAGGATCAGGGGGGAAAAAATTGTGCTTTTCTGTCTGAATTGGATCTGTCAGTATCAAATGGACCCTAGGTAAAGGCCTGGAAAAGTGATGGCTGATCTTCCTCCAGCCAGTTTCCTCCAGAAACAACATTTTACAGCTTTTGTGGCTTTGATTCCATCTCACTGTTGTGGCCATCTTGACTTTTTTGCCCAGGTCCTGCAGAACATCCCAGGCACAGGAGTGAAACAAGGACACAGTCCGGATTAATGTCCATTTCTGCGGTGGTTTAGATCAGTGGTCTCCAACCTTGGCAACTTTAAGACCTGTGGACTTCAACTCCCAGAGTTCCTCAGCCAGCAAAGCTGGCTGAGGAACTCTGGGAGTTGAAGTCCACAAGTCTTAAAGTTGCCAAAGTTGGAGACCACTGGTTTAGATCCTTAATGTTGGCTGTCATAACGGCTCGGGGAGAGATATTTTTTATTTTATTGGGCAGAGCAAGGTTTCCTTAACAAAAAAAAAGCAAAGCACGGGGAAAAAAGGATCCGAGATGGATACAGAAAATCTAAGAGAGGTAGCCATGCCTTGCCCTTTAGAGTGCCTTGGAGGCCTGGCTTATATTCCAGTTGTGTCCCAGTGTACGCCGACAACTTTGGGGGAGCTGGAAAAGACCAGTTTTTGAAACAACGATTTGTGCGCAGCTAAGATTTCCTGCCGTTCCTTCCTCCCGACCTATCGGTAACATCAGTCCACGCGACGACTTCATTTTCCTCCTTTTGGAGGACTAAGTCATTTTTGTTTTGTCGAGTAAGGCAAACAATTCTTTGGCAAGGTTAGGTGGAAGGTGTGTGTGTGTGTGTGTTGCTACCAAGCTGCCACAATTGCACAGCTGCCCCCGAAGAGACAAGATCGACCTGAATCGCCGTGTTAACCCAAGACGGGCATCGGGTTTTTCACCCAGGCGTTGAGAAGGAAAGCGTTTATATTACAGGCATGAAAAAGGTAGCATCTCAACCGCAGGGATAAATAAATATTCAAACACACTCATGCTTTCCCCCCACCAAAAAAAAACCCCATAGACACGTACAGATTCTTTCCGTATAATACCACACCCACCTCTTCCGATCTCAAATATTAAGACATGTCAGCAAAGGAAAGGCATTTGAGACATAATTATTGTTTAAACAATGCCGTGTGAAGTTCATCGGCAGAAATAGAGACAAGTGATACTTTATAGCCGTGATGGCGAACCGGTGGCACGCGTGCCAGAGATGGCACACGGCGCCATTCATTAGGGCACGCAAAGCGTTGCCCTGTCAGCTCCAGCGTCCGTGTGCGTCGGCCTTCTTTTAAGGCCGTTTTTCACCCTCCGGAGACTTCACGGAGCACGATAAACCAGCCCTATGGGCAAACCGGAATTTCAGGAATGGACTTCTGGTTTGCTCATAGGGCCGTTTTTTACCCTCCGGAGCCTTCAGGGAAGCTCCTAAAGCCTCCGGAGGGCCTTTGGGGGGGAGGGGGAAGGCTGTTTTCGCCCTCCCCAGGCTCCTAGAAAGCCTCTGGAGCCTGGGGAGGGTGAAAAAAGCCTGCCAAAAGTGGGGGAAGAGGGGTAGTCACACGATCCAAAAAAAAAAGGTGAGCAATCACTATAGGATCTCCTGGACGTCTCCCTGATCTGCTATAAAGTCCAGGAAATCCCAGTTATTGGCTAATTCGTCCCTTTGCTTCCAAAAGGTCAAAATTGTAGAAATACAGACCATCTGGGAAGGAAACTATGTGCTTTGATTCGATTTGACTTGATTAAAGTTTTATGCCGCCCATTTCTCTCCTACAAGGTTATTCTGGGAGGTTGATACCAACAGCAGGCTATTTCCGCACAGGTAGTACTCAACTTGGCTGTCCCGACAGGCCTGGGGCTAAAGACTTCAACCCCACCCGAATAGTACAACTGTTGTGTTTTTAACGATGTATTGTCTTATGTGTATAACTTGTTTTGTACTTCCCCTCCCCTTGAATTGTGAGCCGCCCTGAGTCCCCCCAGGGAAAAGGGCGGCATACAAATAAAGTTAAAATCTAAAATCTAAATCTAAACTTATGGTCATCATTGGAACGGGAAGTAGAGTCCTGCTAAACAGTTGTAAGATGAGGCACCCATGTGGTTAGAAGGGTTGTTAAGTGAATCCCACTTCCCCGCTGACTTTGCTTGCAGAAGGTCGCAAAAGGGGACCGGCTGACCTCGGGACACTGCGACCGTTATAAATATGAGTCAATGGCCAAGCATCTGAATATTCTCCCTAATATTGGCAACTGAATTTTGGTCACACGACTATGAGGAAGCCACAAGAATTGTGTGTACAATAGTTACAAGTCACATTTTTTCCAGTGCTGTTGCAATGTCAAATGAGCTATTGCAAGTCAAGAACCATTTGTATATGCAGAATGAGAAAGTCTGCACTTTGAATAGTAAAGTGTAAAAATCTGAATTTTCTTTTTTCCAGTACTAATTTGCGTCTGGGAGGAGGGATTGGAGACAGAGCGGAGCATAAAAGGGAAATGTTTTGGACGAATCCTCTTTCGGGATTCTTTTTACAGAGATTTCAAAATTGTAGCCTCTTGACCAATAATTTAGAACGATTCTTCTTAGGACCACAGGAAGTGGCTTTATTATACCAGATCAGACCCAAAGTTCAGGATGGTTTAAGGTTTTAATAAATTTGTATGCCGCCCAATCCCGAAGGACTCCGGGCAGCTCTTTTTACCAAGCCTTACAAGATGGGGATGGGTGTGGCAGTGGTGAGTTTCAATTTATTTTACTAACAGTTCGCCTGTTTACTAACAGTTCTCTGCGAGACCGTCTTCTGCCACATACCTCCCAACGGCCGATAAGATCACACAGGGTGGGCCTTTTCCAGGGGCCGTCGACCAGACAATGTCGTCTGGCGGCTCCCTGGGGGGAGGGCCTTCTCTGTAGCCGCTCCGACCCTATGGAACAATCTACCCCCCGAGATCCGGATCCTTCCCACTCTCACGGCCTTCCGAAAAGCTACCAAAACCTGGCTATTTCGGCAGGCCTGGGGCTGTTGACCTCATGAATGAGGTCCAGCCCCGTCTAGATTGAGTGCATGAAGTGATCTTTTAATCTGGTTTTTATCTATTTTTAAATTTTTTATTCTTTTAGAGATGCATTTCTGTAAGCCGCCCGGAGTCCTTCGGGATTGGGCGGCCTATAAATTTATTAAATACTTAAATACTTGCGTGCGATTCCCCCGATCTGCGTGCCGCCATTCCCCCGATCTGGGATGAACTGGCAAAAACCCACCAATGGGTGGGGGTTATAGACAGAATTTTACAATGGGGAGAGGGAATCAAACCAGCTCACCCAGCATTCCTCAATTCACACACACACTCCCACGCTTTCTGCCAATGCAGTGTTTTTTTCTGGCTATCTGGACCCTTTCCCAACCAAGCAGTCCTCTATCATTTCTTTATTTTCCAAGAAAGGCTAAGGAGCCTTTGGGCCTTAGGCCAAAGTCCCTGACTCAAAGTCAGTTTTTCCATTTATTATCAGTTTTAATTAAAATATATTAACTAAACATAGGAGGGGCAAGGGGAGTTCAAAATCGAGAACCCACTGCAAGGGCCTTTTCCTAACACTTGCACTCCCATCTTTTAAAATGGAGAAGCCGAGGCCTGCATTTGGGTCCCTTCCAAGCAGATGAGGTATCCTGTCATTCAAGGAACCGCCCCTGAATTTTCTTAATTTCAGAGGAAATGGATAAGCCACCCAGAGTCCCAAGGGAGTGGGCGGCATACAAATTTCAATAAATTGAAAAATTGAAATTGAAGTAAGTGTTTATCCCTTACTGCTCCCCTCATCCACACATTTTTATAAACAGGTTTTTTTTTAATGATTTGGGATTTAGGATTTAACTTTATTTGTATGCCGCCCTTTTCCCTGAGGGGACTCAGGGTGGCTCACAATTCAGGGGGAGGGAAGGACAAAACAAGTTATACACATGAAGACAGTACATCATTAAAAAGCACAACAGTCATACTATTCGGGTGGGGTTGAAGTCTTTAGCCCCAGGCCTGTCGGGACAGCCAGGTTTTAAGGGCTACGCGGAAGGTCTGAAGGGTGGTGAGGGTACGAATCTCCATGGGGAGTTCGTTCCATAGGGTCGGAGCAGCCACCGAGAAGGCTCTCCTCCGGGTAGTTGCCAGTCGACATTGACCGGCTGATGGAATTCGGAGGGATAATGAGGCAAGCCATTACAGGCCCTTCTTTAGACTAGAACTAGGAATAGGAATAGAAATAATAGAAATAGAAACAATAGAAATAGAAATAGATAGATTAGACTAGAATAGGATAGAATAATAGAGTTGGAAGGGACCTTGGAGGTCTTCTAGTCCAACCCCCTGCTTAGGTAGGAAACCCTATAGCATTTCAGACAAATGGTTATCCAACATCTTCTCAAAAACTTCCAGCGTTGGAGCACTTACAATTTCTGGAGGCAATCGTTATTCAGCATCATTTTTTCCCCGCACAATTCAGCATACAGGTGTTTCTTCCCATCTAAACCAAATCGTTCAATTCCAACACGTGCAACCGCGAGACTCTTCCCTCCCTGCAGCTATAAGACAGAAAAGTTTGCTGCTTGTTTTACAAATCCCCGCAAAGAAGAAAAGGTTAAGCCGTCGGGAATTATTTCCGACCTGCTAGTTTTCTACACGCAGGGGTAGGTTTTAGCGTGACCCGTCAAAACCGCGTTCCACAAAAGCGTGGTCGACGAAAGCGCGTATGTGACGTCATCACAGCGCGATGAAAAAAATTAAAAATTTAAATAAAAATAAAATTACAGCAAGCCGATTCACATAAAGGTAAGGGTTAGGTTTAGGGTTAGGGTTAGGTTAAGGGTTAGGGTTAAGTTTAGAGCGTTAGGGTTACGTTTAGCGTTAGGTTAAGGGTTAGCGTTAGGTTTTTCCTTAGGTTAAGGGTTAGGTTAAGGGTTAGGTTTAGGTTTAGGTTTGGGGGGGTTAGGGTAAGGTTTTCACTTTATTTTTACATTTTTCGATCACAGCGCGATGTTTTCGTCGCGCTGTGATGACATCAAATACGCACTTTCATCGACCGCGCTTTTGTCTACCGCGGTTTTGTGGTGGAACCGGTTTTAGAGCCACGGAAAGGGAAAGCCTGGGAAATATTTCTCCGCGCGTTTCTTACTTTCACAGAACCGGCAGAGTCTCTTGCCCTAAATGCATCCTCTGGTGCTTCACAAAGTACGAACTGGTGGTGAAACTTTTCCCACAGTAGTTACACTTGTAGGGTTTCTCCCCCGTGTGGGTCCTTTTGTGGAGTACCAGGTGGGCTTTGCAGCTGAAGCCTTTCCCGCAGGCCGTGCAGGTGTACGGCTTCTCCCCCGTGTGGGTCCTCTCGTGGTACAGGAGGGCCGAGCGTTGCCGGAAGGTCTTCTCACACGTGGAACATTTGTACGGCCGCTCCCCGGTGTGGATCCACTTGTGCTTCACCAGATCCGAACTCCGGTGGAAGCTCCCTCCGCAGTCGGAGCACTTGTAGGGCTTCTCCCCCGTGTGGATCCGCTCGTGTTTCACCAGGTCCGACCGCTGGTGGAAGCTCCTCCCACAGTAGGAGCACTTGTGGGGCTTGTCCCCCGTGTGGAACCTCTCGTGCACGATCAGCTTGGACCGCTGGCTGAAGCACTTATCGCACGTGGTGCACTTGTAGGGTTTCTCCCCCGTGTGGATCCGCTCGTGCCGGGAGACGTCGGAGCTGCGGTTGAAGCTTTTCCCGCAGAAGGAGCACTTGTACGGCCAGTCCCCGGTGTGCAGGCGCTCGTGAGCGATGAGTTTGGCGACCTCGCAGAAGCTCTTCTCGCACACGGAGCATTTGTAGGGGTTCGCACCCAAGGGGAACCCCTCTGGGCCGAGCAGACTGGAGCTAGGATTAAAACTCCCCCCACAGTTTGTACACAACGATTGTTTCGCTCCGGGTGGGTTTACGTCCGTTCCTCTGGGGCCGTTCTCCTGAGGATTCTTCTGGGGTTCTCCCGCCTCTCCGAATCTGCCTGTCCCTTCCTGCCATTCCGTGGACGATGAGCCACGGGGCTCCATCCCCATGGTGTTGTTCCACTCGTTGTCTTTTTTTATTTCACCCACCTGCCCATCATCTGCCGGAATAAAGAGAAAACATAATAGGCTTAGAAGATGGGCTGAAGATACAGAAGAATCTTGACAAACTTGAACATTGGGCACTATCTAATAAAATGAAATTCAATGGTGAAAAGAGTAAGGTTCTACATTTAGGCAAGAAAAACGAAATGCACAGGTACAAGGTGGTACCTTCCTCAACAGTAGTAACTGTGATCTTGGAGTCCTAGTGGACAACCATTTAAATAGGAGCCAGCAGTGTGCAGCAGCTGCCAAAAAAGCCAACACAGTTCTAGGCTACATAAACAGAGGGATAGAATCAAGATCACGTAAGTGTTAATATCACTTTATAATGCCTTGGAAAGGCCACACTTGGAATACTGCATTCAGTTTTGTTCACCACGAGGTAGAAAAGATGTGGAGATTCTAGAAAGAGTGCAGAGAAGAGCAACAAAGATGATGAGGGGACTGGAGAGACTAAAACATGAATGGTTGCAGGAGCTGGGTATGTCTAGTTTAATGAAAAGAAAGACTAGGGGAGACATGCTAGCAGCGTTCCAGTATCTCAGGGGTTGCCACAAAGAAGAGGGAGTCAAACTATTCTCCAAGGCACCTGAGAGTAGAACAAGAAGCAATGGGTGGAAACTAATCAAGGAGAAAAGCAACTTAGAAGGAAGGAGAAATACCACACGTCACTGTTACAGAGGTGTAAAAAGGGAGTTATATTTCTTGCTAAAGGCATTGATTTATTTAATAGATGTATAATGTCTTTTCTTATGAAAATCATTGATTGATAGATTGATTGTTACGGCTGCCCAACTCATACAGGGTGACTCTCCTTGCATGTTCCTTTGCACATCCCACACCTTCTTTTCATGTTTTGGAACTTAATAGTAAATATATTAATTAATATATTAGTTTTTCATCTGTTTCTAAATACAAGCTTTATCTTTTCCTCTCAGATCCTTCCATCTACTTCCTGGACATCATCTGCTCTTATATCATGATGTCCTTCTGTATATTAAAAAAAAATAGGTTGACAGAAAAATATTTTCTATTATAAAATTATTATTTTTAAAATAAATGATCAGTAACTGTTGAGCAAATTTAGTTTGTCAGCTCCACAAGGTAGGCCCAGGCAAGAACCATCAACTTCCCAGGAAAACTAGAACTACACTTTACTGTGATAGGCCAGTGTTTCTCAACCTTGCCAACTTTAAATGGTATGGACATCAACTCGAAGAGCCAAGGTGGCGCAATAGTTAGGGTGCAGTACTGCAGGCCGTTTCAGCTGACTGTTATCTGCAGTTCAGCGGTTCTAATCTCACCGGCTCAAGGTTGACTCAGCCTTCCATCCTTCCGAGGTGGGTGAAATGAGGACCCAGACTGTGGGGGCGATATGCTGACTCTGTAAACTGCTTAGAGAGGGCTGAAAGCCCTATGAAGCGATATATAAGTCTAACTGCTATTGCTATTGCTAACTCCCAGAATTCTCCAGCCAGCATGGTTGCCTGGCTGGGGAATTCTGGGAGTTGAAGTCCGCACATCTTAAAGTTGCCACGGTTGAGAAACACTGATCTAATTGGTAGTAAGAACTACTTACCTTGAGAAAGGCCATCCTCGTTGACCTCCTGTTTGATCGGCCTGCTCAGCAGCCTTTCAGATGACGATGGATCGGAGTCAGGAAAATTCACAGTCACCACACGAAACATCCCTGGGCCCTAAAAATAAGCAAATATTTGGAATTAGTAAAGATGGGGAGCTATTGAAGGGTTAGGAACAACCTACCTACCTTCCCCCCTCCCTCCTTTTTTCTTTCCTTCCTTCCTTCCTTCCTTCCTTCCTTTCTTCCTTCCTTCCTTCTTTCCTCCCTCCCTCCCTCCCTCCCTCCCTCCCTCCCTTCCTTCCTTCCTTCCTTCCTTCTTTTCCCTATTTTTAACTGCTTATCTCCCTCAGAGAAGAACTCTGGGCAATGTACAATATAATCAATACAATTCACCTTAAAATCAGAATTCATTTAAGATTAACAGTTTTAAAATGATAAAATAACATTGTTCAATTTCAAAATTCCATGTTTGCCTTTCTTTGGGTCGCCTTCAGGATAGGGGTGGCTCTCAAAGACATCTAAAATTGCTCTCATAATACCCATCAAACTCAAATACTCTGGCCACCAAATGAGAAGGAAGGACTCAGTGGAGAAAAGACTAAAGCTGAGAAAGATTGAGGGCAAAAGAAAAAGGGGACGACAGAGAATGAATGAATGGAGTCACCGAAGCACTAGGCATGAGCTTAAATGGACTCCAGAGGATGGTAGAGGACAGGAAGGCTTGGAGGAATGTTGTCCATGGGGTCGCGATGGGTCGGACACGACTTCGCAACTAACAACAAATACCCATCATGCCTCATGGCACCCAAAAGGACATCCCTCCGAGGGGCATCTGGGCAAATTAAAAGGTGGAGGAAATTGTGAAAGAACAAATGATAAAATGGGCTCAGAACTTTGGCTATAATATTGAATTAGACAAATGGGAAAAAATTTGGGGAACAAACTTAAACATGACACTATCAGTTGCATACAAGGAAAACCAGTACAAAATGTTTTACAGATGGCACCTAGCACCAACAAGGTTAGCTAAAATCTTAACAAATACCTCCCCAAAATGTTGGAAATGAGAATCAATACACGAAACATATTACCATTTATGGTGGACCTGTGAGGAGGCTAAAAACATTTTGGAAAAGGATCAAAAATTGGCTGGAGGCAATAACAGGGGTTAAAATACAATGAAAACCTGAAGTTTTTTTTATTAGGAATAATGTCTGTGAAATACAAAAAAGAAATCCAGTATTTAATACTACATATAATTATGGCAGCGAGGATTGCTTTTGTCCAGAAATGGAAAAACTAATTCCAAGCGAAGATGAAATAATAAAAAAGGTTATGGATTGTGCTGAAATGGACAAACTAACTAAAGAAATCCAGGGAAAAGAAGAATCAGAATTCTACCAGATATGGGATAAATGGTATAGGTGGATGGAGGAAAGAAACAAGAATCAATGAAGGAATATAACAAGACTCAAAAAATAATAGTTGTGAGTAAAATAAGAGGGTTAAGAATGGTGAAATCCAAATGAAATACAAAAGAAGGGGAAATAATATAAGGTGAGCAGTATCGATTGATAATTGCTGTTAGAAAGAACAGGAAGCTCCTGTTTGTATTGTATTGTGTAAATGTGGTGTATGTTTAGGTTTTGTGTATGTGTATTTTGCATGTTTGTTAATAAAAAAATAAAATATATTTAAAAAGGTAGCTTACAGATCCAGCTTCTATAAGGATTTGGAAGGCTGGTGGCCCATATAGTAGAGTCTTTGTTGTCATTGTACAAAATAAACACAACAAAATTGGTTATGAGGTCCAAAAGTGGACTTCAGGCTCTCTTACCTTCTGCTCCTGCCTCCCTTCCTCCGGGTGCCTCGCCAGGAAGTCCTCCGCCAGGGCCACGGCCTGGGCACACGTGTGGGGGTGGCACTCCCGGACCCAGCACTCCATCGCCTGGGGCAGGACCCCCAGGAACTGATCCAAGATCACCAGCTCCAGGATCTGCTCCTTGGAGTGCCTCTCCGGCTTCAGCCATAGGTGGCAGAGCTCCCGGAGACGACTGCATAGTCCTCGGGGGCCCTCTGCTTCTTGGTAGAGGGACTGCCTGAAGCGCTGGCAGGGGGGCTCCGGGTTTGGGGCCTCCGGGTTCTCCACCTCCTCCTTCACTCTCCACCTTTCTTGGTGCATCGTTCCCACACAACCTGGTGGCAGAGTTTGGAAAAACGTCCCTTCCGAGGAACGCTGGCTGCTGGCGGTTGCCGAAGCGAGATGTGCCACGGGTGCCTTGGTGTCCCCCCACGGGGCAGCCGCTGGCAGAGGTCTGGACCCCCACCCTGAGCAAGGGGACTGCATGCCCCCCAGGAACTCCTGCCACTGGGCTTCCCAGTGCCGAGACGACAGACAAGCCTCTTCCGGCTCCTGCTTAATGTATGGAGGGCCCTTCCACCTCAAAACCGGCCGGTCGGAGCCCATCGGGGCCACACTGGGATTTTCTCTTGGTCCATCCAGGTCTAATGCTGGTTTCAGGTCTACTGGAGATTCTGAGGCCTCCATTTTCATCGTTGGCTTCAACAGCGGATCAGACTCGGTTCTATCCAGGGTGGCAGATGGAGAGAAAACCCCAAATGGTGGCTTGAGGATTGTCGTCACATGACTAAAATACGAGGGGTAGAAAAAAAGGTATCAGTTTTTTTTTTAATTCTCAATATTGGTTTTTTTTGGGGGGGGGGGGGAGGCCTTCGCTCCAGATCTGGGGTGCTAAATTTTCTCCCGGAAAGCACAAAGCCCTGAAAGAAATACACAAAGTTTAAAAAAAGGTAAGCTCTTGTAGCAGTGTGGACTGTGATGTTTACTCAGGGGGATCTATGGAGTGGTGTGGTGCCCTCACAATCAAGAGGCTGTGAGTTTGATCCTAGGTAGGGGCAGATATTGTATTTTTTGGACTATAAGATGCACCGGAGTATAAGATGCATCATGATTTTGAAGAGGTAAATTAAAAAAAAGTTTTTGCACTCTGGAGGCCTCCCGAACCCTCTGCACGCCTCATTTTTTTGCACAAAAAAGGGGGGGGGGCATGCAGAGGCTTTGGGAAGCTTGTAGAGTGCTCCGGGCAGCTGGGGGGGGGGGAGAAATGAGCAAAAACAGCCCTCCCCAGCCCTCAGGAGCACTCTTGAAGCCTTCCAAACACTCTGCACGTCCATTTTTGCAAAGCGGGCGGAGTTTCGGTAGGCCAAAAATGTTGTATTCGTTGTATAAGACGCACCCAGTTTTCACCCTCTTTTTTGAGGGGAAAAAGGTGCATCTTATACTCTGAAAAATACGGTAGTTCTCTCTCTGGGCACACTGAGAATATAGCTGCTGAACAAAACTGTGCATTGGCAACAGGAATGGCATCCGGCCATTAAAACACTCTGCTGGCTCCATTCTTGCCTATATTCAAAGGATTATGGGGTCGTTAAATGACGACAACGATAAATATCAATATATAATAAAAAGCCCTGGCTTTAATTACAGAGACTTACAACTTACAAAAGTTGTATCTGTCCGCCCCGTGCCAACTCAATGAAGCGATGGACGTGATGAGCCAGGGCCTTGAGGCTGTTAGAGACTGGATGGGGGTTAACAAGCTTGTACTCAATCCAGATAAGACCGAGTGGCTGTTGTGCTTCCCTCCCACTAATTGGCCAAGTGTTCCATCTCTCAGGCTGAGGGGTCAAATACTATGCCCCTCAGATAGGGTCCGCAACTTGGGAGTCCTCCTGGACCCACAGCTGACTTTTGAACATCATTTGTCAGCTGTGACCAGGGGGGCATTTGCCCAGGTTCGCCTGGTGCACCAGTTGCGTCCCTACCTGAACCGGGAGGCTCTCACAACAGTCACTCGTGCCCTTGTGACCTCTAGGCTGGAGTACTGCAATGTGCTCTACATGGGGCTGCCCTTGAAGAGCATTCGGCGACTTCAGCTGGTCCAGAATGCAGCCGCACGAGCGATCGTGGGTGCACCTCGTTTCACCCACGTAACACCTATCCTCCGCGAGCTGCACTGGCTGCCTATTGATCTCCGGGTGCGCTTCAAGGTGCTAGTTGTCACCTACAAAGCCCTTCATGGTATTGGATCTGGGTACTTGAGAGACCGCCTACTGCCAATCACCTCCACTAGGCCAATAAGATCCCATAGATTAGGCCTCCTCCGAATTCCATCAGCCGGTCAATGTCGACTGGCAACTACCCGAAGGAGAGCCTTCTCGGTGGCTGCTCCGACCCTCTGGAACGAACTCCCCGTGGAGATTCGTACCCTCACCACCCTCCAGACCTTCCGCGTAGCCCTTAAAATCTGGCTGTCCCGACAGGCCTGGGGCTAAAGACTTCAACCCCACCCGAATAGTATGACTGTTGTGCTTTTTAACGATGTATTGTCTTTATGTGTATAACTTGTTTTGTACTTCCCTCCCCCTGAATTGTGAGCTGCCCTGAGTCCCCTCAGGGAAAAGGGCGGCATACAAATAAAGTTAAATCTAAATCTAAACTCTACAATTGTGCCCATAATTTCCCTTGCTAAGAAAGGGAGCGGTTAAATGAGTTTTGATTTAGATTAGATTTAGATTTATTAACATTTGTATGCCGCCCACTCCCTTGGGACTCTTTTGCCCCCTTTTACGACCTTTCTTGCCACAGTGGCTGAGCAAATCACTGCGACGTTAAGCAAATCATTTGGTCATTAAGTGAATCTGGCTTCCTCATTGACTTTGCTTGTTGGAAGATGGCTGGGAAGGTTACAAAAGTGATCACATGACCCTGTCCTCAATACCAGTTGCCAAATGGCCAAATTTTGATCACGTGACCACAGGGATGCTGAAACGGTCGTTAAGTGTGAAAAATGATAATATTTTGCTTATTTCAATGCCGTCGGATCTTCTAACAGTGACTAAGTTAATGGTTTTATGTTTGAGGGCTACTGTACATTTTAGAGGAATTTTCTGTAATTAGCAAATATTAAGGATATTAATTTTAAGGATATACAGCATACACAGCCTCCCATTTGCTACCTTCCCATCCAGCTTCTGACTGACAGCTCAAGTCTATGGGAAGCTGGATCTGCTTTACAACTGTGTGATTCACTTGGGAGCCTCAGCAATTCGCTTAACAACGGAGACAAAAAAAAAAGACATAAAACCAGGCTCACTTAATAACCATCGTGCTTAGCAATTCCGCAAATTCTCAATTGCGGTCATAAGTTGAGAACTTCCTGCAATAGTCAGATATTAGTCTTTAATTCTCTGTCTATAGTCTGATCAATATGCACGATGTGCTGGAAGAGGTGGGAGTGGGAGGCACCGTTTTACGGTGGTTCTCCTCTTACCTCTCCGACAGGTCGCAGTCGGTGTTGGTTGGAGGGCAGAGTTTGACTCGTAGGCCCCTCAATTATGGGGTGCCGCAGGGGTCGGTCTTGTCCCCCCTCCTATTTAATATCTACATGAAGCCACTAGGTGAGATCATTCGCCGGCACGGGATTAAATACCACCAGTACGCGGACGACACACAGTTGTATCTGTCCGCCCCGTGTCAACTCAGTGTAGCGGTGGAAGTGATGTGCCAGTGCCTGGAAGCTGTTAGGGTCTGGATGGGAATGAACAAACCTGCACTCAATCCTGACAAGACCGAATGGCTGTGGATGTTGCCCCCTAAGGACAGCCCAGCTAGTCCGTCCTTAAGCCTGGGGGGAGAAAATTTGCTCCCCTCAGAGAGGGTCCGCAACTTGGGGGTCCTCCTGGATCCGCAGCTGAGAGCCGAGGTGGCGCAGTGGTTAAATGCAGCACTGCAGGCTACTGCTAGATCAGCAGTTCAGCGGTTCAAATCTCACCGGCTCAGGGTTGACTCAGCCTTCCATCCTTCCGAGGTGGGTAAAATGAGGACCCAGATTGTTGGGGGCAATATGCTGACTCTCTGTAAACCGCTTAGAGAGGGCTGAAAGCCCTATGAAGCGGTATATAAGTCTACTGCTATTGCTATATTGCTATTGCTTTGGAACATCACCTGTCGGCTGTGACCAGGGGGGCCTTTGCCCAGGTTCACCTGGTGCACCAGTTGCGGCCCTACTTGGACCGGGAGGCACTTCAAACAGTCACTCACGCCCTCGTCACCTCAAGACTGGATTACTGTAATGCGCTCTACTTGGGGCTGCCCCTGAAAAGTGTTCGGAGACTACAATTAGTCCAGAATGCAGCCGTGCGAGCAATACTGGGTGTACCAGTATTTGTAACTTGTTTGTTCTTCCCCCCGCCCTGAATTGTGAGCCGCCCTGAGTCCCCTCAGGGAAAAGGGCGGCATACAAATAAAGTAATTACAATTACAATTACCACACTACACCTATCCTCCAAGAGCTGCACTGGCTTCCCATTATTCTCCGAGCACGATTCAAGGTGCTGGTTATCACCTTTAAAGCCCTACATGGCCTAGGACCCGGATATCTACGAGACTGTCTTCTGCCGCATACCTCCCTAAGACCAATAAGATCACACAGGATGGGCCTTCTCCCGGGTGCCATCAGCTGGACAATGCCGGCTGGCGACGCCTCGGAGTAGGGCCTTCTCTGTTGCCGCTCCGGCCCTATGGAACGAGCTACCCCCAGAGATCCGGACCCTACCCACTCTCATGGCCTTCCGTAAAGCTATCAAAACCTGGCTTTTCCGGCAGGCCTGGGGCTGTTGACCTCTTGATTGAGGTCCAGCCCCGCTTAGACTGGGTGCATTGTGTTTCTTTTAATTTGTTGTGTGCTATCTGTTTCAACCCTTTTTAATATTTCTTATTTCTGTAAGCTGCCCGGATTCCTCCGGGATTGGGCGGCTTATAAATTCAATAAATGGAATAAATGGAATGGAATGTATTACGTCGTGCATGTTAATATTATGTCCTTAATCTTTCTGATTGTACTTGGGAGAAATTTGCCATTCTGTGTGTTGTCATAAACCCTGTTGACAAAAGAAATAAATTGTTCCATGTTTTAATAGCAATAGCAATAGCAATAGTTAGACTTATATACCGCTTCATAGGGCTTTCAGCCCTCTCTAAGCGGTTTACAGAGTCAGCATATCGCCCCCAACAACAATCTGGGTCCTCATTTCACCCACCTCAGAAGGATGGAAGGCTGAGTCAACCTTGAGCCTGGTGGGATTTGAACAGCCGAACTGCTGAACTGCAGTCAGCTGAAGTAACCTGCAGTGCTGCATTTAACCACTGCATCACCTTGGCTCATACCTGCAAGGCTTCCATGCTGGGAGCCATCGGAATGCATTTTCATAGTCATTAAGAAAATAGTTTTATGGGTTCAGAGAAGAGCAACGAAGATGAACAAAGGCCTGGAAACTAAAACATATGAAGAACGGTTGCAGGAATTGGATATGTCTAGTCTAATGAAGTTTAATTCCCAATTGCAATGTATGGCTGTGAAAGTTGGACCATAAGAAAGGCTTGAGCGCCAAAGAATTGAGGCCTTTGGAGTGTGGTGCTGGAGAAGACTCTTGCAAGCCCCTTGGACTGCAAAGCGATCAATCCTAATAAAACCTAAAACCTAAACCGGTCAGTCCTAGAGGAGATCAATCCTGACTGCTCTTTTAGAAGGCCGGATCCTGAAGATGAGACTCAAATACTTTGGCCACCTAATGAGAAGGAAGGACTCACCAGAGAAGAGCCTAATGATGGGAAAGATGGAGGGCAAAAGAAGAAGGGGACGACAGAGAATGAGGTGGCTGGATGGAGTCACCAAAGCAGTAGGCGTGAGCTTAAATGGACTCAGGAGGATGGTAGAGGACAGGAAGGCCTGGAGGAACGTTGTCCATGGAGTCACGATTGGTCAGACACGACTTTGCAACTAACAACAAGAAGTTTAATGAAAAGAAGGACTAAAGGTAACACGGGCTGCCACAAAGTAGAAGGAGCCAAGCTATTCTCCAAAGCCCCTGAAGGCAGGACAAGAAACAATGGATGGAAACTAATCGAGGAGAGAATCAATCTGGAACTAAGGAGAAACTTCCTAACAGGACAATTAACCAGTGGAACAGCTTTGCCTTCAGAATCACGGGGACTCCATCACTGGATGTTTCTACTCTAAATGGCCACTTCTCTGTAATAATATAGGTTCTCCCGTTTGAGCAGGGGGCTGGACTAGACGACCTCCAAGGTCCCGTCCAGCTCATTCATTCTATTGCTAAAAAGCCTCGCCTCTTTCTCTCTCTGCCGTCCATCTTTTCACACAACCATCGCCCATCGTGGCTTCATTTCAACCATGTTTAGGGCGCGGCGGATCTTCAGTGCTTCTTGCCCCGGCTAGCTTGGAGTGTATCTCAGCCGAGAAGGGCTTAGGAGAGCCATAAGCTACTATATAAGCGAAGCTAGCGGGCAAAAGGCAAAAGAAAACTACCCAGTTGGCGTTGGGTTTGATTCTGGACCGGACCGGCCAGGAGATCCGGCCCTGCGCTGCGCACCATGGGCTCGGCCAGTCCCCCACACTTCCCCCCCTCTCTTTCTTATGGCGGAAGGAAAACAATGGCCGAGGATGCATTGAGGCCGGATCAGTCTGCCGGGGACTTCAACTAGGCTTGGATCGGAGCCGGAGAGCGGCGGCTGTCAGGTGCCTTTTCTCCCTTTCTCCCGGTCGCTTCGCCCAGCAAAGATCGGGCGCGCGCTTTCGATCGCACGATCCGCCGATCGATCGATCGATCGGTCACCGGCAGCCCCCACCCCGTGCAGCCACCCCCAACCCCCAAAAGTGACCCGATCGCGCGCCCTATACCTACCTGGCCGGTTCCCGGGCAAGGCTTCCCGATCTGGCGACGCCCCAAGTCCGGGCGCTTGGTTGGCTTTGCTCGGCGGGCGGGCGGAGAAGCAGGAAGGGGTTTCCTTCTCTTTGCGGCCTCCCTTTCCGAAAGCGTCCAGGCTGCCTCCCAGCCGCGGCTCTATGGCTTTAACTCTTGGGGCGCAGAGCGGAGAGTGCCGCGGCTTTTGCGCCCTTCGGAATGGCAGGGAAAAGGATCGACCAAGGGGACAGGCGTTGCCTGCAGGAAGTTGGAGCTTGATCACTGGAAGCTTTCAAGAAGGGACTGGACTGCGCTCTGTCAAAAATGGTATAAGGTTTATGGGTTTCCTGCTTGAGCAGGGCGGGTTGGACTAGATGACCTCCAAGGTACCTTCCAGCTCTATTCTGATTGATTGATCTGCTCCAATGGAGAATGGAGCAGAAGGCAAAACAAGAAGCAACGGATGGCAACTAATCAAGGAGAGAAGCAACCTAGAGCTAAGGAGAAATTTCCTGACAAAAATAACAATTAATCAGGGCGAAGGGCTTGCCTGCAGAAGTTGTGGGAGCTTCATCACTGGAAGCTTTCAAGAAGAGTCTGGACAGCCACTTGTCAGAAAAGGTGTAGGGCTTGAATCAATCAATCAATCAATCAATCAGCATAGAATTGGAAAGCACTTTGGGGGTCATCTAGTCCAACCCCCTACTCAAGCAGAAGACCCTACTACACCATTTCTGACAGAAGGCAGTCCAGTCTCTTCTTGAAAGCTTCCAGTGATGAAGCTCCCACAACTTCTGAAGGCAAGCTGGGTGGTTTAGCAGTTTAGCAGTTAGACTTATATACCGCTTCATAGGGCTTTCAGCCCTCTCTAAGCGGTTTACAGAGTCAGCATATTGCCCCCACAGTCTGGGTCCTCATTTTACCTACCTCGGAAGGATGGAAGGCTGAGTCAACCCTGAGCCAGTGAGATTTGAACCGCCGAACTGCAGATAACAGTCAGCTGAAGTGGCTGCAGTACAGCACTTTAACCACTGCGCCACCTTGGCTCTGGTGGGGGTTGGTTGGATTAGATGACATCCAAGCAGTGACGTGCGGTCAGCTTTATGGCTGGTGAGGCACTTTTTAGACTTGTGGACTTCAACTCCCAGAATTCCACAGCCAGGCATGCTCAGTTCCGATTTAAAGCGACAGCATTTTTCCCCCCTTGCAAAATAAGTTTTCCCATTTTTTTCTTCTCCCTCCCCCTCCTTCCTCCCTCTCTCCCTCCCTCCCCCCTCTCTCAAACAGACACACGCACACAGAGAAATTGGATCCCTCTCTCACTCACACACTCACTCTCAAACAAACACAAACACAGAAGTTGGATTGGATATATTTTCAAAAGGCTTGAAAGCAGCTCCTCTGCCATACCCCCCCCCTTCCCCTGCTGCCTTCCGATCAGAACCTTTGATTGCAGGTGAATCACATTGTAATCAGTGAAGCTGGGCTTATGTACTTTTATCCAGCTGTGTGTGTGTCTGTGTGTGTGTGTGTTTGAAAAGACAACGTGGTTCTGCCAGAGCTGAGTCAGACTGAGCTAGTTGCTCCCAGAGAACTCTAAAAAGCCTCTAAAAATGCCCTCTACAGGAGGTGAGAGAACACGTGCCTCCTTTGCATACAATTTTTTTTGCTTGTTAACCCTTGCTTAACTCTTAAAAGGCGAAAAATTGCTTATGCACAGGAGGCCCCTATTTCTCTGGTCTCCTCCTATGGTTAATACTAAGCACTGTTCCAAGTCACTGTGAATCTGGTAGCAACTACCTTGGCTTTAATTATTTTTAAAAAAATTCTTTAAAATTCTTTCCTTTTCCTCATGACTGGTGAGGCCACGCCTCCCCTGCCTCTAGTGACTGCAGGTCCCTGCATCCAAGGTCCTTTCCAACTCTATTCTGATTGATTGATATTCTCCAAAGCACCAGAAGGCAAGGCAAGACAAGCAAGTCAGAGCTGAAGAAGCTTCTGGGATGAGAAGTGGAAAGTTTTCAAAGAAAAAACAAGAAAGTCCAGTTGCCTCCTGAAAAAAAGCAGGTTTGGGACAACCCTGACCTGGGATGACTTAGAATCACATGAACAAAATTTAGACATTTGGCAACTGATTTAAAGAAACAGGTACAACATTGTTACATGATTTATATATTGCCACACATACCGCACTATTCGCCTCCATGCTGAGTTTGGTATTTCCTGGGGGGGGGGGGCTGGGGGAGGCCATTTTTGCTCTCCCCAAGCTCCAGGAAAGCCTCCAGAGCCGGAGGAGGGCGAAAAATAGGTCCAACAGGAAAACCAGAAGTTTGGAAATGATCCGTTTCAGGCTTCCGGAGGGCCTCTTAAAAACCTCCAGTGATGAAGTGTTGAAAGAAATGTCCTTCTGGGTTCAGCTCCAAGTGGGGGAAAAGACACTGGAGACATGGAGGCTGCTTGGAAAGATGGTTTATTATGGTTAGGGGGGAGCACGACTTTTTAGCCAGTCTTATATACTTTTCCTGGCAAAATACATGGAGAAATGCCTTTGGGGAAAATTCCACTTAGGGTTAGGGTTAGCTCTCCATGAATTCGCAGAGCAAAACGGACATCGCCATTGGATTTGGAGCCCATCAGTATGGTTAGGAGAGAGCACGACTTTTTAATTAGACTTATGTATATTTCCTAGTAAAATACATGGGGAAATGCCTTTGGGGAAAATTCCACTTAGGGTTAGGGTTAGCTCTCCATGAATTCGCAGAGCAAAACGGACATCGCCATTGGATTTGGAGCCCATCAGTATGGTTAGGAGAGAGCACGACTTTTTAATTAGACTTATGTATATTTCCTAGTTAATTACATGGGGAATGCCATTGGGGAAAATTCCACTTAGGGTTAGGGTTAGCTCTCCATGAATTCGCAGAGCAAAACGGACATCGCCATTGGATTTGGAGCCCATCAGTATGGTTAGGAGAGAGCACGACTTTTTAACCAGACTTATGTATATTTCCTAGTATAATACATGGGGAATACCTTTGGGGAAAATTCCACTTAGGGTTAGGGTTAGCTCTCCATGAATTCGCAGAGCAAAACGGACATCGCCATTGGATTTGGAGCCCATCAGTATGGTTAGGAGAGAGCACGACTTTTTAATTAGACTTATGTATATTTCCTAGTTAATTACATGGGGAATGCCATTGGGGAAAATTCCACTTAGGGTTAGGGTTAGCACTCCAGGAATTCGAAGAGCAAAACGGACATCGCCATTGGATTTGGAGCCCATCAGTATGGTTAGGAGGGAGCACGACTTTTTAACCAGACTTATGTATATTTCCTAGTGAAATACATGGGGAATGCCATTGGGGAAAATTCCACTTAGGGTTAGGGTTAGCTCTCCATGAATTCGCAGAGCAAAACGGACATCGCCATTGGATTTGGAGCCCATCAGTATGGTTATGAGGGAGCACGACTTTTTAACCAGACTTATGTATATTTCCTAGTAAAATACATGGGGAAATGCCATTGGGGAAAATTCCACTTAGGGTTAGGTTTAGCTCTCCATGAATTCGCAGAGCAAAACGGACATCGCCATTGGATTTGGAGCCCATCAGTATGGTTAGGAGGGAGCACGACTTTTTAACCAGACTTATGTATATTTCCTAGTATAATACATGGGGAATACCTTTGGGGAAAATTCCACTTAGGGTTAGGGTTAGCTCTCCATGAATTCGCAGAGCAAAACGGACATCGCCATTGGATTTGGAGCCCATCAGTATGGTTAGGAGGGAGCACGACTTTTTAACCAGACTTATGTATATTTCCTAGTGAAATACATGGGGAATGCCATTGGGGAAAATTCCACTTAGGGTTAGGGTTAGCTCTCCATGAATTCGCAGAGCAAAACGGACATCGCCATTGGATTTGGAGCCCATCAGTATGGTTAGGAGGGAGAACGACTTTTTAACCAGACTTATGTATATTTCCTAGTATAATACATGGGGAATACCTTTGGGGAAAATTCCACTTAGGGTTAGGGTTAGCACTCCAGGAATTCGAAGAGCAAAACGGACATCGCCATTGGATTTGGAGCCCATCAGTATGGTTAGGAGGGAGCATGACTTTTTAACCAGACTTATGTACATTTCCTAGTAAAATACATGGAGAAATGCCTTTGGGGAAAATTCCACTTAGGGTTAGGGTTAGCTCTCCAGGAATTCGAAGAGCAAAACGGACATCGCCATTGGATTTGGAGCCCATCAGTATGGTTAGGAGGGAGCACGACTTTTTAACCAGACTTATGTATATTTCCTAGTGAAATACATGGGGAATGCCATTGGGGAAAATTCCACTTAGGGTTAGGGTTAGCTCTCCATGAATTCGCAGAGCAAAACGGACATCGCCATTGGATTTGGAGCCCATCAGTATGGTTAGGAGGGAGCACGACTTTTTAACCAGACTTATGTATATTTCCTAGTGAAATACATGGGGAATGCCATTGGGGAAAATTCCACTTAGGGTTAGGGTTAGCTCTCCATGAATTCGCAGAGCAAAACGGACATCGCCATTGGATTTGGAGCCCATCAGTATGGTTAGGAGGGAGCACGACTTTTTAACCAGACTTATGTATATTTCCTAGTATAATACATGGGGAATACCTTTGGGGAAAATTCCACTTAGGGTTAGGGTTAGCACTCCAGGAATTCGAAGAGCAAAACGGACATCGCCATTGGATTTGGAGCCCATCAGTATGGTTAGGAGGGAGCACGACTTTTTAACCAGACTTATGTATATTTCCTAGTGAAATACATGGGGAAATGCCTTTGGGGAAAATTCCACTTAGGGTTAGGGTTAGCTCTCGATGAATTCGCAGAGCAAAACGGACATCGCCATTGGATTTGGAGCCCATCAGTATGGTTAGGAGGGAGCACGACTTTTTAACCAGACTTATATATATTTCCTAGTAAAATACATGGGGAAATGAATTTGGGGAAAATTCCACTTAGGGTTAGGGTTAGCTCTCCAGGAATTCGAAGAGCAAAACGGACATCGCCATTGGATTTGGAGCCCATCAGTATGGTTAGGAGGGAGCATGACTTTATAACCAGACTTATGTATATTTCCTAGTAAAATACATGGGGAAATGCCTTTGGGGAAAATTCCACTTAGGGTTAGGGTTAGCTCTCGATGAATTCGCAGAGCAAAACGGACATCGCCATTGGATTTGGAGCCCATCAGTATGGTTAGGAGGGAGCACGACTTTTTAACCAGACTTATGTATATTTCCTAGTGAAATACATGGGGAAATGCCTTTGGGGAAAATTCCACTTAGGGTTAGGGTTAGCTCTCAATGAATTCGCAGAGCAAAACGGACATCGCCATTGGATTTGGAGCCCATCAGTATGGTTAGGAGGGAGCACGACTTTTTAACCAGACTTATGTATATTTCCTAGTGAAATACATGGGGAATGCCATTGGGGAAAATTCCACTTAGGGTTAGGGTTAGCTCTCAATGAATTCGCAGAGCAAAAAGGACATCACCATTGGATTTGGAGCCCATCAGTATGGTTAGGAGGGAGCACGACTTTTTAACCAGACTTATGTATATTTCCTAGTAAAATACATGGGGAATGCCATTGGGGAAAATTCCACTTAGGGTTAGGGTTAGCTCTCGATGAATTCGCAGAGCAAAACGGACATCGCCATTGGATTTGGAGCCCATCAGTATGGTTAGGAGGGAGCACGACTTTTTAACCAGACTTATGTATATTTCCTAGTGAAATACATGGGGAATGCCATTGGGGAAAATTCCACTTAGGGTTAGGGTTAGCTCTCGATGAATTCGCAGAGCAAAACGGACATCGCCATTGGATTTGGAGCCCATCAGTATGGTTAGGAGGGAGCACGACTTTTTAACCAGACTTATGTATATTTCCTAGTAAAATACATGGGGAATGCCATTGGGGAAAATTCCACTTAGGGTTAAGGTTAGCTCTCCATGAATTCACAGAGCAAAAGGGACATCGCCATTGGATTTGGAGCCCATCAGTATGGTTAGGAGGGAGCACGACTTTTTAACCAGACTTATGTATATTTCCTAGTAAAATACATGGGGAATGCCATTGGGGAAAATTCCACTTAGGGTTAGGGTTAGCTCTCCATGAATTCGCAGAGCAAAACGGACATCGCCATTGGATTTGGAGCCCATCAGTATGGTTAGGAGGGAGCACGACTTTTTAACCAGACTTATGTATATTTCCTAGTGAAATACATGGGGAATGCCATTGGGGAAAATTCCACTTAGGGTTAGGGTTAGCTCTCCATGAATTCGCAGAGCAAAACGGACATCGCCATTGGATTTGGAGCCCATCAGTATGGTTAGGAGGGAGCACGACTTTTTAACCAGACTTATGTATATTTCCTAGTATAATACATGGGGAATACCTTTGGGGAAAATTCCACTTAGGGTTAGGGTTAGCACTCCAGGAATTCGAAGAGCAAAACGGACATCGCCATTGGATTTGGAGCCCATCAGTATGGTTAGGAGGGAGCACGACTTTTTAACCAGACTTATGTATATTTCCTAGTGAAATACATGGGGAAATGCCTTTGGGGAAAATTCCACTTAGGGTTAGGGTTAGCTCTCGATGAATTCGCAGAGCAAAACGGACATCGCCATTGGATTTGGAGCCCATCAGTATGGTTAGGAGGGAGCACGACTTTTTAACCAGACTTATATATATTTCCTAGTAAAATACATGGGGAAATGAATTTGGGGAAAATTCCACTTAGGGTTAGGGTTAGCTCTCCAGGAATTCGAAGAGCAAAACGGACATCGCCATTGGATTTGGAGCCCATCAGTATGGTTAGGAGGGAGCATGACTTTATAACCAGACTTATGTATATTTCCTAGTAAAATACATGGGGAAATGCCTTTGGGGAAAATTCCACTTAGGGTTAGGGTTAGCTCTCGATGAATTCGCAGAGCAAAACGGACATCGCCATTGGATTTGGAGCCCATCAGTATGGTTAGGAGGGAGCACGACTTTTTAACCAGACTTATGTATATTTCCTAGTGAAATACATGGGGAAATGCCTTTGGGGAAAATTCCACTTAGGGTTAGGGTTAGCTCTCAATGAATTCGCAGAGCAAAACGGACATCGCCATTGGATTTGGAGCCCATCAGTATGGTTAGGAGGGAGCACGACTTTTTAACCAGACTTATGTATATTTCCTAGTGAAATACATGGGGAATGCCATTGGGGAAAATTCCACTTAGGGTTAGGGTTAGCTCTCAATGAATTCGCAGAGCAAAAAGGACATCACCATTGGATTTGGAGCCCATCAGTATGGTTAGGAGGGAGCACGACTTTTTAACCAGACTTATGTATATTTCCTAGTAAAATACATGGGGAATGCCATTGGGGAAAATTCCACTTAGGGTTAGGGTTAGCTCTCGATGAATTCGCAGAGCAAAACGGACATCGCCATTGGATTTGGAGCCCATCAGTATGGTTAGGAGGGAGCACGACTTTTTAACCAGACTTATGTATATTTCCTAGTGAAATACATGGGGAATGCCATTGGGGAAAATTCCACTTAGGGTTAGGGTTAGCTCTCGATGAATTCGCAGAGCAAAACGGACATCGCCATTGGATTTGGAGCCCATCAGTATGGTTAGGAGGGAGCACGACTTTTTAACCAGACTTATGTATATTTCCTAGTAAAATACATGGGGAATGCCATTGGGGAAAATTCCACTTAGGGTTAAGGTTAGCTCTCCATGAATTCACAGAGCAAAAGGGACATCGCCATTGGATTTGGAGCCCATCAGTATGGTTAGGAGGGAGCACGACTTTTTAACCAGACTTATGTATATTTCCTAGTAAAATACATGGGGAATGCCATTGGGGAAAATTCCACTTAGGGTTAGGGTTAGCTCTCCATGAATTCGCAGAGCAAAACGGACATCGCCATTGGATTTGGAGCCCATCAGTATGGTTAGGAGGGAGCACGACTTTTTAACCAGACTTATGTATATTTCCTAGTAAAATACATGGGGAATGCCATTGGGGAAAATTCCACTTAGGGTTAGGGTTAGCTCTCCATGAATTCGCAGAGCAAAACGGACATCGCCATTGGATTTGGAGCCCATCAGTATGGTTAGGAGGGAGCACGACTTTTTAACCAGACTTATGTATATTTCCTAGTATAATACATGGGGAATACCTTTGGGGAAAATTCCACTTAGGGTTAGGGTTAGCACTCCAGGAATTCGAAGAGCAAAACGGACATCGCCATTGGATTTGGAGCCCATCAGTATGGTTAGGAGGGAGCACGACTTTTTAACCAGACTTATGTATATTTCCTAGTGAAATACATGGGGAAATGCCTTTGGGGAAAATTCCACTTAGGGTTAGGGTTAGCTCTCGATGAATTCGCAGAGCAAAACGGACATCGCCATTGGATTTGGAGCCCATCAGTATGGTTAGGAGGGAGCACGACTTTTTAACCAGACTTATGTATATTTCCTAGTAAAATACATGGGGAATGCCATTGGGGAAAATTCCACTTAGGGTTAAGGTTAGCTCTCCATGAATTCACAGAGCAAAAGGGACATCGCCATTGGATTTGGAGCCCATCAGTATGGTTAGGAGGGAGCACGACTTTTTAACCAGACTTATGTATATTTCCTAGTAAAATACATGGGGAATGCCATTGGGGAAAATTCCACTTAGGGTTAGGGTTAGCTCTCCATGAATTCGCAGAGCAAAACGGACATCGCCATTGGATTTGGAGCCCATCAGTATGGTTAGGAGGGAGCACGACTTTTTAACCAGACTTATGTATATTTCCTAGTATAATACATGGGGAATACCTTTGGGGAAAATTCCACTTAGGGTTAGGGTTAGCACTCCAGGAATTCGAAGAGCAAAACGGACATCGCCATTGGATTTGGAGCCCATCAGTATGGTTAGGAGGGAGCATGACTTTATAACCAGACTTATGTATATTTCCTAGTAAAATACATGGGGAAATGCCTTTGGGGAAAATTCCACTTAGGGTTAGGGTTAGCTCTCGATGAATTCGCAGAGCAAAACGGACATCGCTATTGGATTTGGAGCCCATCAGTATGGTTAGGAGGGAGCACGACTTTTTAACCAGACTTATGTATATTTCCTAGTGAAATACATGGGGAAATGCCTTTGGGGAAAATTCCACTTAGGGTTAGGGTTAGCTCTCAATGAATTCGCAGAGCAAAACGGACATCGCCATTGGATTTGGAGCCCATCAGTATGGTTAGGAGGGAGCACGACTTTTTAACCAGACTTATGTATATTTCCTAGTGAAATACATGGGGAATGCCATTGGGGAAAATTCCACTTAGGGTTAGGGTTAGCTCTCGATGAATTCGCAGAGCAAAACGGACATCGCCATTGGATTTGGAGCCCATCAGTATGGTTAGGAGGGAGCACGACTTTTTAACCAGACTTATGTATATTTCCTAGTGAAATACATGGGGAATGCCATTGGGGAAAATTCCACTTAGGGTTAGGGTTAGCTCTCGATGAATTCGCAGAGCAAAACGGACATCGCCATTGGATTTGGAGCCCATCAGTATGGTTAGGAGGGAGCACGACTTTTTAACCAGACTTATGTATATTTCCTAGTAAAATACATGGGGAATGCCATTGGGGAAAATTCCACTTAGGGTTAAGGTTAGCTCTCCATGAATTCACAGAGCAAAAGGGACATCGCCATTGGATTTGGAGCCCATCAGTATGGTTAGGAGGGAGCACGACTTTTTAACCAGACTTATGTATATTTCCTAGTAAAATACATGGGGAATGCCATTGGGGAAAATTCCACTTAGGGTTAGGGTTAGCTCTCAATGAATTCGCAGAGCAAAAAGGACATCACCATTGGATTTGGAGCCCATCAGTATGGTTAGGAGGGAGCACGACTTTTTAACCAGACTTATGTATATTTCCTACTGAAATACATGGGGAATGCCATTGGGGAAAATTCCACTTAAGGTTAGGGTTAGCTCTCCATGAATTCGCAGTGCAAAACGGTCATCGCCATTGGATTTGGAGCCCATCAGTATGGTTAGGAGGGAGCACGACTTTTTAACCAGACTTATGTATATTTCCTAGTAAAATACGTGGGGAATGCCATTGGGGAAAATTCCACTTAGGGTTAGGGTTAGCTCTCCATGAATTCGCAGAGCAAAACGGACATCGCCATTGGATTTGGAGCCCATCAGTATGGTTAGGAGGGAGCATGACTTTTTAACCAGACTTATGTATATTTCCTAGTATAATACATGGGGAATGCCTTTGGGGAAAATTCCACTTAGGGTTAGGGTTAGCTCTCCAGAAATTCGAAGAGCAAAACGGACATCGCCATTGGATTTGGAGCCCATCAGTATGGTTAGGAGGGAGCACGACTTTTTAACCAGACTTATGTATATTTCCTAGTGAAATACATGGGGAATGCCATTGGGGAAAATTCCACTTAGGGTTAGGGTTAGCTCTCCATGAATTCGCAGAGCAAAACGGACATCGCCATTGGATTTGGAGCCCATCAGTATGGTTAGGAGGGAGCACGACTTTTTAACCAGACTTATGTATATTTCCTAGTAAAATACATGGGGAATGCCATTGGGGAAAATTCCACTTAGGGTTAAGGTTAGCTCTCCATGAATTCACAGAGCAAAAGGGACATCGCCATTGGATTTGGAGCCCATCAGTATGGTTAGGAGGGAGCACGACTTTTTAACCAGACTTATGTATATTTCCTAGTAAAATACATGGGGAATGCCATTGGGGAAAATTCCACTTAGGGTTAGGGTTAGCTCTCAATGAATTCGCAGAGCAAAAAGGACATCACCATTGGATTTGGAGCCCATCAGTATGGTTAGGAGGGAGCACGACTTTTTAACCAGACTTATGTATATTTCCTACTGAAATACATGGGGAATGCCATTGGGGAAAATTCCACTTAAGGTTAGGGTTAGCTCTCCATGAATTCGCAGTGCAAAACGGTCATCGCCATTGGATTTGGAGCCCATCAGTATGGTTAGGAGGGAGCACGACTTTTTAACCAGACTTATGTATATTTCCTAGTAAAATACGTGGGGAATGCCATTGGGGAAAATTCCACTTAGGGTTAGGGTTAGCTCTCCATGAATTCGCAGAGCAAAACGGACATCGCCATTGGATTTGGAGCCCATCAGTATGGTTAGGAGGGAGCATGACTTTTTAACCAGACTTATGTATATTTCCTAGTATAATACATGGGGAATGCCTTTGGGGAAAATTCCACTTAGGGTTAGGGTTAGCTCTCCAGAAATTCGAAGAGCAAAACGGACATCGCCATTGGATTTGGAGCCCATCAGTATGGTTAGGAGGGAGCACGACTTTTTAACCAGACTTATGTATATTTCCTAGTGAAATACATGGGGAATGCCATTGGGGAAAATTCCACTTAGGGTTAGGGTTAGCTCTCCATGAATTCGCAGAGCAAAACGGACATCGCCATTGGATTTGGAGCCCATCAGTATGGTTAGGAGGGAGCACGACTTTTTAACCAGACTTATGTATATTTCCTAGTGAAATACATGGGGAATGCCATTGGGGAAAATTCCACTTAGGGTTAGGGTTAGCTCTCCATGAATTCGCAGAGCAAAACGGACATCGCCATTGGATTTGGAGCCCATCAGTATGGTTAGGAGGGAGCACGACTTTTTAACCAGACTTATGTATATTTCCTAGTAAAATACATGGGGAACGCCATTGGGGAAAATTCCACTTAGGGTTAGGGTTAGCTCTCCATGAATTCGCAGAGTAAAACGGACATCGCCATTGGATTTGGAGCCCATCAGTATGGTTATGAGGGAGCAGGACTTTTTAACCAGACTTATGTATATTTCCTAGTAAAATACATGGGGAAATGCCTTTGGGGAAAATTCCACTTAGGGTTAGGGTTAGCTCTCGATGAATTCGCAGAGCAAAACGGACATCGCCATTGGATTTGGAGCCCATCAGTATGGTTAGGAGGGAGCATGACTTTTTAACCAGACTTATGTATATTTCCTAGTATAATACATGGGGAATGCCTTTGGGGAAAATTCCACTTAGGGTTAGGGTTAGCTCTCCAGAAATTCGAAGAGCAAAACGGACATCGCCATTGGATTTGGAGCCCATCAGTATGGTTAGGAGGGAGCACGACTTTTTAACCAGACTTATGTATATTTCCTAGTGAAATACATGGGGAATGCCATTGGGGAAAATTCCACTTAGGGTTAGGGTTAGCTCTCCATGAATTCGCAGAGCAAAACGGACATCGCCATTGGATTTGGAGCCCATCAGTATGGTTAGGAGGGAGCACGACTTTTTAACCAGACTTATGTATATTTCCTAGTGAAATACATGGGGAATGCCATTGGGGAAAATTCCACTTAGGGTTAGGGTTAGCTCTCCATGAATTCGCAGAGCAAAACGGACATCGCCATTGGATTTGGAGCCCATCAGTATGGTTAGGAGGGAGCACGACTTTTTAACCAGACTTATGTATATTTCCTAGTAAAATACATGGGGAACGCCATTGGGGAAAATTCCACTTAGGGTTAGGGTTAGCTCTCCATGAATTCGCAGAGTAAAACGGACATCGCCATTGGATTTGGAGCCCATCAGTATGGTTATGAGGGAGCACGACTTTTTAACCAGACTTATGTATATTTCCTAGTAAAATACATGGGGAAATGCCTTTGGGGAAAATTCCACTTAGGGTTAGGGTTAGCTCTCGATGAATTCGCAGAGCAAAACGGACATCGCCATTGGATTTGGAGCCCATCAGTATGGTTATGAGGGAGCACGACTTTTTAACCAGACTTATGTATATTTCCTAGTAAAATACATGGGGAACGCCATTGGGGAAAATTCCACTTAGGGTTAGGGTTAGCTCTCCATGAATTCGCAGAGCAAAACGGACATCGCCATTGGATTTGGAGCCCATCAGTATGGTTATGAGGGAGCACGACTTTTTAACCAGACTTATGTATATTTCCTAGTAAAATACATGGGGAACGCCATTGGGGAAAATTCCACTTAGGGTTAGGGTTAGCTCTCCATGAATTCGCAGAGCAAAACGGACATCGCCATTGGATTTGGAGCCCATCAGTATGGTTAGGAGGGAGCATGACTTTTTAACCAGACTTATGTATATTTCCTAGTAAAATACATGGGGAAATGCCTTTGGGGAAAATTCCACTTAGGGTTAGGGTTAGCTCTCGATGAATTCGCAGAGCAAAACGGACATCGCCATTGGATTTGGAGCCCATCAGTATGGTTAGGAGGGAGCACGACTTTTTAACCAGACTTATGTATATTTCCTAGTAAAATACATGGGGAATGCCATTGGGGAAAATTCCACTTAGGGTTAAGGTTAGCTCTCCATGAATTCACAGAGCAAAAGGGACATCGCCATTGGATTTGGAGCCCATCAGTATGGTTAGGAGGGAGCACGACTTTTTAACCAGACTTATGTATATTTCCTAGTAAAATACATGGGGAATGCCATTGGGGAAAATTCCACTTAGGGTTAGGGTTAGCTCTCAATGAATTCGCAGAGCAAAAAGGACATCACCATTGGATTTGGAGCCCATCAGTATGGTTAGGAGGGAGCATGACTTTATAACCAGACTTATGTATATTTCCTAGTAAAATACATGGGGAAATGCCTTTGGGGAAAATTCCACTTAGGGTTAGGGTTAGCTCTCGATGAATTCGCAGAGCAAAACGGACATCGCCATTGGATTTGGAGCCCATCAGTATGGTTAGGAGGGAGCACGACTTTTTAACCAGACTTATGTATATTTCCTACTGAAATACATGGGGAATGCCATTGGGGAAAATTCCACTTAGGGTTAGGGTTAGCTCTCCAGGAATTCGAAGAGCAAAACGGACATCGCCATTGGATTTGGAGCCCATCAGTATGGTTAGGAGGGAGCATGACTTTATAACCAGACTTATGTATATTTCCTAGTAAAATACATGGGGAAATGCCTTTGGGGAAAATTCCACTTAGGGTTAGGGTTAGCTCTCGATGAATTCGCAGAGCAAAACGGACATCGCCATTGGATTTGGAGCCCATCAGTATGGTTAGGAGGGAGCACGACTTTTTAACCAGACTTATGTATATTTCCTAGTGAAATACATGGGGAAATGCCTTTGGGGAAAATTCCACTTAGGGTTAGGGTTAGCTCTCAATGAATTCGCAGAGCAAAACGGACATCGCCATTGGATTTGGAGCCCATCAGTATGGTTAGGAGGGAGCACGACTTTTTAACCAGACTTATGTATATTTCCTAGTGAAATACATGGGGAATGCCATTGGGGAAAATTCCACTTAGGGTTAGGGTTAGCTCTCAATGAATTCGCAGAGCAAAAAGGACATCGCCATTGGATTTGGAGCCCATCAGTATGGTTAGGAGGGAGCACGACTTTTTAACCAGACTTATGTATATTTCCTAGTAAAATACATGGGGAATGCCATTGGGGAAAATTCCACTTAGGGTTAGGGTTAGCTCTCCATGAATTCGCAGAGCAAAACGGACATCGCCAATGGATTTGGAGCCCATCAGTATGGTTAGGAGGGAGCACGACTTTTTAACCAGACTTATGTATATTTCCTAGTGAAATACATGGGGAATGCCATTGGGGAAAATTCCACTTAGGGTTAGGGTTAGCTCTCCATGAATTCGCAGAGCAAAACGGACATCGCCATTGGATTTGGAGCCCATCAGTATGGTTAGGAGGGAGCATGACTTTTTAACCAGACTTATGTATATTTCCTAGTAAAATACATGGGGAATGCCATTGGGGAAAATTCCACTTAGGGTTAGGGTTAGCTCTCCATGAATTCACAGAGCAAAACGGACATCCCCATTGGATTTGGAGCCCATCAGTATGGTTAGGAGGGAGCATGACTTTATAACCAGACTTATGTATATTTCCTAGTAAAATACATGGGGAAATGCCTTTGGGGAAAATTCCACTTAGGGTTAGGGTTAGCTCTCCAGGAATTCGAAGAGCAAAACGGACATCGCCATTGGATTTGGAGCCCACCAGTATGGTTAGGAGGGAGCACGACTTTTTAACCAGACTTATGTATATTTCCTAGTAAAATACATGGGGAATGCCATTGGGGAAAATTCCACTTAGGGTTAGGGTTAGCTCTCCATGAATTCGCAGAGCAAAACGGACATCGCCATTGGATTTGGAGCCCATCAGTATGGTTAGGAGGGAGCATGACTTTTTAACCAGACTTATGTACATTTCCTAGTAAAATACATGGGGAATGCCATTGGGGAAAATTCCACTTAGGGTTAGGGTTAGCTCTCCATGAATTCGCAGATCAAAACGGACATCGCCATTGGATTTGGAGCCCATCAGTATGGTTAGGAGGGAGCATGACTTTTTAACCAGACTTATGTATATTTCCTAGTAAAATACATGGGGAATGCCATTGGGGAAAATTCCACTTAGGGTTAGGGTTAGCTCTCCATGAATTCGCAGAGCAAAACGGACATCGCCATTGGATTTGGAGCCCATCAGTATGGTTAGGAGGGAGCATGACTTTATAACCAGACTTATGTATATTTCCTAGTAAAATACATGGGGAATGCCATTGGGGAAAATTCCACTTAGGGTTGGGGTTAGCTCTCCATGAATTCGCAGAGCAAAACGGACATCGCCATTGGATTTGGAGCCCATCAGTATGGTTAGGAGGGAGCATGACTTTATAACCAGACTTATGTATATTTCCTAGTAAAATACATGGGGAAAGGCCTTTGGGGAAAATTCCACTTAGGGTTAGGGTTAGCTCTCCATGAATTCGCAGAGCAAAACGGACATCGCCATTGGATTTGGAGACTATCAGTATGGTTAGGAGGGAGCACGACTTTTTAACCAGACTTATGTATATTTCCTAGTAAAATACATGGGGAATGCCATTGGGGAAAATTCCACTTAGGGTTAGGGTTAGCTCTCGATGAATTCGCAGATCAAAACCGACATCGCCATTGGATTTGGAGCCCATCAGTATGGTTAGGAGGGAGCACGACTTTTTAACCAGACTTATGTATATTTCCTAGTAAAATACATGGGGAAATGCCATTGGGGAAAATTCCACTTAGGGTTAGGGTTAGCTCTCAATGAATTCGCAGAGCAAAAAGGACATCACCATTGGATTTGGAGCCCATCAGTATGGTTAGGAGGGAGCATGACTTTATAACCAGACTTATGTATATTTCCTAGTAAAATACATGGGGAAATGCCTTTGGGGAAAATTCCACTTAGGGTTAGGGTTAGCTCTCGATGAATTCGCAGAGCAAAACGGACATCGCCATTGGATTTGGAGCCCATCAGTATGGTTAGGAGGGAGCACGACTTTTTAACCAGACTTATGTATATTTCCTACTGAAATAGATGGGGAATGCCATTGGGGAAAATTCCACTTAGGGTTAGGGTTAGCTCTCCAGGAATTCGAAGAGCAAAACGGACATCGCCATTGGATTTGGAGCCCATCAGTATGGTTAGGAGGGAGCATGACTTTATAACCAGACTTATGTATATTTCCTAGTAAAATACATGGGGAAATGCCTTTGGGGAAAATTCCACTTAGGGTTAGGGTTAGCTCTCGATGAATTCGCAGAGCAAAACGGACATCGCCATTGGATTTGGAGCCCATCAGTATGGTTAGGAGGGAGCACGACTTTTTAACCAGACTTATGTATATTTCCTAGTGAAATACATGGGGAAATGCCTTTGGGGAAAATTCCACTTAGGGTTAGGGTTAGCTCTCAATGAATTCGCAGAGCAAAACGGACATCGCCATTGGATTTGGAGCCCATCAGTATGGTTAGGAGGGAGCACGACTTTTTAACCAGACTTATGTATATTTCCTAGTGAAATACATGGGGAATGCCATTGGGGAAAATTCCACTTAGGGTTAGGGTTAGCTCTCAATGAATTCGCAGAGCAAAAAGGACATCGCCATTGGATTTGGAGCCCATCAGTATGGTTAGGAGGGAGCACGACTTTTTAACCAGACTTATGTATATTTCCTAGTAAAATACATGGGGAATACCATTGGGGAAAATTCCACTTAGGGTTAGGGTTAGCTCTCCATGAATTCGCAGAGCAAAACGGACATCGCCAATGGATTTGGAGCCCATCAGTATGGTTAGGAGGGAGCACGACTTTTTAACCAGACTTATGTATATTTCCTAGTGAAATACATGGGGAATGCCATTGGGGAAAATTCCACTTAGGGTTAGGGTTAGCTCTCCATGAATTCGCAGAGCAAAACGGACATCGCCATTGGATTTGGAGCCCATCAGTATGGTTAGGAGGGAGCATGACTTTTTAACCAGACTTATGTATATTTCCTAGTAAAATACATGGGGAATGCCATTGGGGAAAATTCCACTTAGGGTTAGGGTTAGCTCTCCATGAATTCACAGAGCAAAACGGACATCGCCATTGGATTTGGAGCCCATCAGTATGGTTAGGAGGGAGCATGACTTTATAACCAGACTTATGTATATTTCCTAGTAAAATACATGGGGAAATGCCTTTGGGGAAAATTCCACTTAGGGTTAGGGTTAGCTCTCCAGGAATTCGAAGAGCAAAACGGACATCGCCATTGGATTTGGAGCCCACCAGTATGGTTAGGAGGGAGCACGACTTTTTAACCAGACTTATGTATATTTCCTAGTAAAATACATGGGGAATGCCATTGGGGAAAATTCCACTTAGGGTTAGGGTTAGCTCTCCATGAATTCGCAGAGCAAAACGGACATCGCCATTGGATTTGGAGCCCATCAGTATGGTTAGGAGGGAGCATGACTTTTTAACCAGACTTATGTACATTTCCTAGTAAAATACATGGGGAATGCCATTGGGGAAAATTCCACTTAGGGTTAGGGTTAGCTCTCCATGAATTCGCAGATCAAAACGGACATCGCCATTGGATTTGGAGCCCATCAGTATGGTTAGGAGGGAGCATGACTTTTTAACCAGACTTATGTATATTTCCTAGTAAAATACATGGGGAATGCCATTGGGGAAAATTCCACTTAGGGTTAGGGTTAGCTCTCCATGAATTCGCAGAGCAAAACGGACATCGCCATTGGATTTGGAGCCCATCAGTATGGTTAGGAGGGAGCATGACTTTATAACCAGACTTATGTATATTTCCTAGTAAAATACATGGGGAATGCCATTGGGGAAAATTCCACTTAGGGTTGGGGTTAGCTCTCCATGAATTCGCAGAGCAAAACGGACATCGCCATTGGATTTGGAGCCCATCAGTATGGTTAGGAGGGAGCATGACTTTATAACCAGACTTATGTATATTTCCTAGTAAAATACATGGGGAAAGGCCTTTGGGGAAAATTCCACTTAGGGTTAGGGTTAGCTCTCCATGAATTCGCAGAGCAAAACGGACATCGCCATTGGATTTGGAGACTATCAGTATGGTTAGGAGGGAGCACGACTTTTTAACCAGACTTATGTATATTTCCTAGTAAAATACATGGGGAATGCCATTGGGGAAAATTCCACTTAGGGTTAGGGTTAGCTCTCGATGAATTCGCAGATCAAAACCGACATCGCCATTGGATTTGGAGCCCATCAGTATGGTTAGGAGGGAGCACGACTTTTTAACCAGACTTATGTATATTTCCTAGTAAAATACATGGGGAAATGCCTTTGGGGAAAATTCCACTTAGGGTTAGGGTTAGCTCTCCATGAATTCGCAGAGCAAAACGGACATCGCCATTGGATTTGGAGCCCATCAGTATGGTTAGGAGGGAGCACGACTTTTTAACCAGACTTATGTATATTTCCTAGTAAAATACATGGGGAATGCCATTGGGGAAAATTCCACTTAGTGTTAGGGTTAGCTCTCCATGAATTCGCAGAGCAAAACGGACATCGCCATTGGATTTGGAGCCCATCAGTATGGTTAGGAGGGAGCACGACTTTTTAACCAGACATGTATATTTCCTAGTAAAATACATGGGGAATGCCATTGGGGAAAATTCCACTTAGGGTTAGGGTTAGCTCTCCATGAATTTGCAGAGCAAAACGGACATCGCCATTGGATTTGGAGCCCATCAGTATGGTTAGGAGGGAGCATGACTTTATAACCAGACTTATGTATATTTCCTAGTAAAATACATGGGGAAATGCCTTTGGGGAAAATTCCACTTAGGTTTAGGGTTAGCTCTCGATGAATTCGCAGAGCAAAACGGACATCGCCATTGGATTTGGAGCCCATCAGTATGGTTAGGAGGGAGCACGACTTTTTAACCAGACTTATGTATATTTCCTAGTAAAATACATGGGGAATGCCATTGGGGAAAATTCCACTTAGGGTTAGGGTTAGCTCTCCATGAATTCGCAGAGCAAAACGGACATCGCCATTGGATTTGGAGCCCATCAGTATGGTTAGGAGGGAGCACGACTTTTTAACCAGACTTATGTATATTTCCTAGTAAAATACATGGGGAATGCCATTGGGGAAAATTCCACTTAGGGTTAGGGTTAGCTCTCCATGAATTCGCAGAGCAAAACGGACATCGCCATTGGATTTGGAGCCCATCAGTATGGTTAGGAGGGAGCATGACTTTATAACCAGACTTATGTATATTTCCTAGTAAAATACATGGGGAAATGCCTTTGGGGAAAATTCCACTTATGGTTAGGGTTAGCTCTCCATGAATTCGCAGAGCAAAACGGACATCGCCATTGGATTTGGAGCCTATCAGTATGGTTAGGAGGGAGCACGACTTTTTAACCAGACTTATGTATATTTCCTAGTAAAATACATGGGGAATGCCATTGGGGAAAATTCCACTTAGGGTTAGGGTTAGCTCTCCATGAATTCGCAGAGCAAAACGGACATCGCCATTGGATTTGGAGCCCATCAGTATGGTTAGGAGGGAGCATGACTTTTTAACCAGACTTATGTATATTTCCTAGTAAAATACATGGGGAAATGCCTTTGGGGAAAATTCCACTTAGGGTTAGGGTTAGCTCTCCATGAATTCGCAGAGCAAAACGGACATCGCCATTGGATTTGGAGCCCATCAGTATGGTTAGGAGGGAGCATGACTTTTTAACCAGACTTATGTATATTTCCTAGTAAAATACATGGGGAATGCCATTGGGGAAAATTCCACTTAGGGTTAGGGTTAGCTCTCCATGAATTCGCAGAGCAAAACGGACATCGCCATTGGATTTGGAGCCCATCAGTATGGTTAGGAGGGAGCATGACTTTATAACCAGACTTATGTATATTTCCTAGTAAAATACATGGGGAAAGGCCTTTGGGGAAAATTCCACTTAGGGTTAGGGTTAGCTCTCCATGAATTCGCAGAGCAAAACGGACATCGCCATTGGATTTGGAGCCTATCAGTATGGTTAGGAGGGAGCACGACTTTTTAACCAGACTTATGTATATTTCCTAGTAAAATACATGGGGAATGCCATTGGGGAAAATTCCACTTAGGGTTAGGGTTAGCTCTCGATGAATTCGCAGATCAAAACCGACATCGCCATTGGATTTGGAGCCCATCAGTATGGTTAGGAGGGAGCACGACTTTTTAACCAGACTTATGTATATTTCCTAGTAAAATACATGGGGAAATGCCTTTGGGGAAAATTCCACTTAGGGTTAGGGTTAGCTCTCCATGAATTCGCAGAGCAAAACGGACATCGCCATTGGATTTGGAGCCCATCAGTATGGTTAGGAGGGAGCACGACTTTTTAACCAGACTTATGTATATTTCCTAGTAAAATACATGGGGAATGCCATTGGGGAAAATTCCACTTAGTGTTAGGGTTAGCTCTCCATGAATTCGCAGAGCAAAACGGACATCGCCATTGGATTTGGAGCCCATCA